>NC_054591.1:938253-958087 GCF_017654505.1 Polyodon spathula
TTTGAGTGTGGAGACTACAGGCACTGGAACGAGTGGTGCGCCTTCCAGCCCCAGATCCAGTCCATGCGCCGCGTCCGCGACATGCAGTGGCACCAGAAGGGCTGCTTCAACTTCACCATGGCCACCAAGTGAGCACTGCCCCCTGCTGGCACCTCGGACTCAACGGCTGGCAGAGATCAACAGCCACAGAACTACCGACCAGCCAGCCAGCCAGACAGCCAGCCAGCTAACCAGCAGCCACTGCAGCTTTCTTTTTATTTCAGACATAATACCAGCTTGTAATGCGAAAATGGCAGCGCTGTTATAACAGACCATTCTGAGATTTTATTTATTTTGTGATGCAAATAAAATGCTTTTATTGAATGAATTTAACATGCTGAACTGGGCTTACTGGTTAGTGTGGTTTCCTCTTCCTCCTCCTTCTTCTTCTTCTTCTTCGATTCATTATTGTGTTGGTTTCATGCCAATTAGAAAGGAGCAGGTTGGTGGGTCTGCCTCTCTTAGTGTTACCGTGTGCTCTGTGCACACTAGGACAGTTTGGAGCACTTCAGGCTTTTCAGCTCACATCCCAATGCATTCTGGTATCTTTCACAGAAGGACTACACTTACCAGAATGCACTGGGGTGTAGTCCTCGTGTACACGGAGTCACAGGTAATTGACATGGTGTCATAGAATGCAGCCCTGACACAGAAGATAGAAAGGTGTGGTGTTTGGGGAATCACCACTAGGAGCCGCTCTTTCTGCAATCCATTATCTCCTCCCAGGCTCGTAAGAAGTCAATTTGTCTTCCACTGCAGCCTTCTACAGAGGACTTGCTTGATTTGAACTCATAGCATCCAGACCTCGGGGAGTCTTATAGCTGGACTGCAGAGTACCTCATCATCACCAGGAGTAATTTAGCACTGTTTTACCCTGCCTCTGGCGTGCTTGGTTTGGCTTTGCCATCCTGACAGCTTCACTACACTTTTCTGTGCTTTCTGCTTGGCATACAGACAGTACCACACGCTTATACTGAAAGGAGCAGCAGTCTGGTCTTTATAGACAGTGCTGGGGATCTTGCTCCTTTGCGTGCAGAACGGGTCAAACTCAGACACTGTTGTTAGTGTCTCTGGGATTGTGGGGCCTCATTTTGAAGCATCTATAACAACACAGGCAGTGGAGAATTTAAACAAAAATATCAGCTTTATAATATAATACAATAAATACAGAAAGAATGTAAGAAAACGCACCACTGTACATTTAGTGCAAAAGAACATCATTTTTGCAAGACACTGCAGCTTTAATATTGAATTACTAATTAAAAAAAAAAAAAATAGTAACTCGTGTTTATATTGTATTTCTAGAAATGAAAATGACTTTTGGACAATGACAAATTATAACACAAACTAAGTTTTGTTGAAAACAACTTATCCTGTCACATCAAATATATATAGATATATAGTATATATATATATATATATATATATATATATATATATATATATATATATATATATATAAACTACACTGGCAAAAAAAAACGTGGCAAAAGAGTGCCACGTTTTGAGGAAATACTGTATTGAGGAAATACTGTATTATATTTTCTGTCTGTAGAGCCTCTCCAGCTGTAACACACACAGCATTAGAGCTTTCATCCTGTGAAAGCTGGTCATTTCTCTGCTTTCAATCTAGTTTTAGTTTATTATGAAGTAACAACGAATCTCTAATTCTGTACGGAAATATTCACAAGGCACCTCACCTCGCCACTGTGGGCTTTGCGCCTGGCGTCATCGCGCAGTAATGAAGCTCCAGCAGCAGCGCCGCCTCTGCGCTTAGCCAGCACGGTAAGGGCAGGGTGGTGAGACTGAGCGCTGCTGGCTTTTCAAATTTCAATATTTCATGCCGTTTCCAGACGGATAATTGTGTGTAAACAACACGGTCCTGAAAGAGAAGGCAGTCGAGTGGAAAGACAGAATAAGCGTTGGTAAGCGCGGTGTTGTTTTTTTATCCAGTGTTAACGGCGTGTGTTTTCGGGTTCGTCAGTAAGTTTTGCGGTGGCGTTCATATCCTGGTGATCTGGAGAGAAACCCCGTCTAGCTCCATGTTAACTTTTAATAACAGAGCAGAATCGTTCTGCCGTGTGCCAGGCTTCTGAGACATCCTCCATATATGCTCTAATGTTGTAATATTTATGTATTTTCCCTGCTGGTTTTAATTACGTGTGAAATGTAAGCAGTGGCGCGGTACTGTAGCGTACTCGGTAGAAAGAAGGGGCTGCTGTTAGCGTTGCGTTTCCTGCTTTTGCCTTACAAAAAATAAACCTGAAGCTTGTATTTGTTAATAGAATTGCGATACCTTGAATAAAACGGTTGCACAAAACTTGTCTTGATGCAAATTAATGGGTTATTATTATAAAAAAAAAAATAAAAACACGTCCCGTGATACGGACATAACTCAATTGTTTTACTAAAGCGACAGGTTGAATTAGAAACTGCTCCATCTCGCTGTTTCCTCTCTTATGTGAGTGCACCTAGAGGTTCGGCAGATTTGCATTTTACCAGAGAAAAAGGAAGGTGTGTAAATGCCTTTCTTTGAAGAAGTTCTCGCGTTACAGTAACTGTGCTGTAAAAACGAGCCGCCACAGGCGCTTCGTGCATTGCCATTGCTGTTATAGTAACCTGGACTCGGTTACTTGTCGGCTATAGGGTTACAGTCGGGTATAGGGTTACAGTTCCCCAAGGAAAGAATGCCCGTCACCTTCCTTCACAAGTGTAGCTTTCTTAGAATGGAGGACCCCCTGTGGGAAAGCCCGCCCCGCTTCAGTGTGGCCGAGAGAACAGGGTTATACTAGAGGGCTCGACAAGGCTGCGTTAATGCAGCGGGTGTATAATTCAGTAATTCGTTTTTAATGAAGGGTGATTTGTATTCGACTTTAAATGCAGTACATCACACACCGTGCTTGCTGTTTCGAAGGCAGTGGGTTTGAGTAGCTCAGTGGTTAGAGAATGCGCTGGGCTGCAGTGTGGAAGGCAGTGGGTTTGAGTAGCTCAGTGGTTAGAGAATGCGTTGGGTTGCAGTGTGGAAGGCAGTGGTTTGAGTAGCTCAGTGTTTACAATGCTGGGCTGCAGTGTGGAAGGCAGTGGGTTTGAGTAGCTCAGTGGTTGGTGCTGGGCTGCAGTGTGGAAGGCAGTGGTTTGAGTAGCTCAGTGTTTACAATGTTGGGCTGCAGTGTGGAAGGCAGTGGGTTTGAGTAGCTCAGTGGTTGGTGCTGGGCTGCAGTGTGGAAGGCAGTGGGTTTGGGTAGCTCAGTGGTTAAAGTTCTGGGCTGAAATCACACCTCCTAAGCTTGACCCAAGATCCAGCTGAAAATGTTTATTTGTTTGTCCTCTCTTGCTCTTACTTGACTCGCTCCTGTTTTTCTTTGCCAGTTTATTTCTTTTTATTTGACACCTCCTGCCTATTCTGCCCCGTGCGCTCTGCTGGAAGTTGTGACCATGCTGACGGAGAGACCCAGGAAAGCTGTGTAGTAGAGACTGGACTGTGAGGCAGCGAGCTGGGGGACTGTCTAGAGCATAGTGCACCACCAAGTGGAGGAATCGCACTGGAAGAGGAGCAGCCGAGAGTAATGGTGAGGAAGACCCTTGCTGTGCTCGCTAACATAGCGCTCCCTCGCTATTCCACTGCGATCATTTACAAATTCCATCCATTCAAGGGTAGGCCTGTCCACACTAACTGTCCTGTGCTGTACTTTACAAATTCACAGTTTTTATTAAATTTAATTTCACACATCGAACATGCAGTGTCGCTTCTCACACCTGGAGAACATGCAGTGTCACCTCTCACATCTAGAGAACATGCAGTATTGCTTCACACTTAGAGAACAAAAAATGAGGCATAACGAAACTCAGAAGCAACAGAAGTGGGGATGTTGCTCTCTTTCTGTTGCATGAGTCGATAATTCACAAATACGTTTCATTTCTGGTTTGGCTGATGTTCGCAGTACATTGTAAGTGAACTGCCCTAAATTGAAATAGCGGAATAGCGCGGAGGTGCATTTGCAGTGTACTGCAGCTGTAAGCAATAGATGACAGGGTGGTTTACCACAAGTCACCGGGTAATGATGACTTGATCGCTAGGTGTGTTCAGTCTGTTTGTTTTCTCATTAGCAGTTTATTAGAGACACTGTTTGAGTGCCAGCCACCTGCTTTGAATGGGAAGTGGCTGCTTCCTGTTAAAAATTCAGAGCTACTCTTTCACGTGAGCTTCTGCTTTTGCAGAGTAATGTTGATGATATGAGTTCGTGTGCTGCAGTGCTGCTGTCAGTGTAACTGTCCTCGCCTGTAAGACTGAGCTCTTCAGGCAGAATGCCTCACTGGATCAATGGGATTATTTCTGTTCTCGTGTGGCTCTTTGATTTTGCTACTGCACAATGAGAGACAGTGTGGGTGTGTGTGCGCGTGCAATGCTAATGCTCAGCTTCCACTGGCTTCGCAATACAAAAAATTTACCTTTTTTTTTTTGTAAGAAGCTTCTTCAAACTCAGGGTTTTCCCCTTTTTGAAAGCTACAGTATTTGCGTGAAAGTGCACCGTTGAATTGCAGTGTCTTTCTTGCAGTGCTGTTCTCGTAGTTAATCTGAAGCCTGTACTGGAGTCTGTTCAGTCAGCCGCTCCATGTGCTGGAACTCCTGTTCGGAGATTCGTTGCTTTTGTTTCAGGTTCCTCGTGTGCTAGCAGTGAGCTCTCTCAGCTGTTAGGGGAACAATTAGAAAAGAGATATTGATGTTCTGCCAGCGTAATGCAGTTGCTTGAAAACTGAGCCTCCTGAGTTTGTGTAATTTAGTGGTTGCGGTGACTGAGGGAATTACGCCCTGCCGTCTGGGATTATTGTGCTGGCCGTGGGAAAGCACTCCAGCGGGACCCCCTGGCCTGCCTGAGCTGCTCTCTCATGGGGGGCTGCTTGGGAACGACCTGTGGAAAGAGAGCCGGGCACCGCTGCACACACGCTCCCCTGAGGGCTTCCCGAAAGAGTTCACCTTGAAGACTTCTTCTATAGTGCTGTCGCTGTTTTAGCCTTTCCTAGAGCGATTCTGTAGACCTACAGCCCTTTATAATAGTTTGTTTTTATTGTTTGACTAGCGTGCAAGGCACAAACCGAATTCTGATCACTAACTGCTTCCACGTGTTCTCCTGTTAGTCTGCAAGAAGCTTTTTGGGTTTGGTGTTATTGGGTGGATTTGCTAGCATTGCTAAGGATCCTCTTTCCCCACTGGGAATCGAGTGATTGAATCAGGATGGATGGGTTTTGGGGTGCAGAAATCCTGTGCTGTATCTGGGTCCTTGTTGCTCACACTGCCATGTGAGTTTTTGCTGACCAGAGCCTGATTCCTGACAGCCTCACACAAGTTTTCAATAAGAATTGTGGGCGGTCCTGCTTTAAAAGCCCTTAAAACTGCAGGCTGAGTAAAACTGAAGTATAAGGTGCATTTAGCATGCATATATATATATATATATATATATATATATATATATATATATATATATATATATATATATATATATATATATATATATATATATATATATATATATAAAAAAAATAAGTATATATATATACTCTGCTGTGAGACGACACAAAAACGTTGTCTACCTTCTGCTGCTTCGAAGTCCAACCCTCTTTACTCTAGTCCCGGAGAGGGAAAACACAGTGTTGCATTGAGCAGTAATGTATTCCTGCGTTTGTGTGTGTGTGATGAAGGGGTGCTCCAGTATAGTGAAAGTGCTTGTAAATGAGTTCCTGTATGCCAGAGCAGAAGCAGCTGATGCTTTTCACAAGAGCCTATTGTGCTTGAAGCAGAGGGGGGGCTGCAGGGCTGTGTAATCCTATCGGCTCAGCGGGACCTGACCCCCCCCCTGTGCCCTTTACAAGGAGCAGGAGCGCGACTCAGTCTGGGAGGAGACGAGACGACCCAGTCCTGCAATCCGGCTCTGTGTGTGTGTTTTAGCAAGAACCAACATTGCAACCAACGCTGCTTGAAATGCAATATTCAAATAGACGAGACCTCAAGGTCTTGCCTTGTCTTAGCGCTGTGTGTAAACGTATGAAAATAAGAATATTATTGTGATGATGATGATGATGATGTCTGGAAGCGGATGGCCTGTCTGCAACAGGTCTATCCCTTCTGTATAATTTTTCTTCTAATCATTTTTCATGGAGCAATTAAAGGCCACTAAAAAGCTCTGATTAATTCCTGCAGTTCTCAGTCATGTATTGCGGGATCAGTCTGCAGTGCTGTTTGTGATTCATTCTCTTGTTACACATGGAGGCTGTGTGAATTCTCCTGTGGGTCGAGAGCGCTCAGAGCACTGCCGCAGGGTCTAACTTGCTCCCATTTCTGTTTTCATACCAGGGATGTGGGGGATCCCCTGTCTTGCTCCCCTCTGTACTTCAGCTGGTCTTGAGTAATGCCCCCCCCCCCCCCCCCCCCCCCAAGTGTTAATTAGGCCCGCATTCAACACTGAATTGATTCATGGTCAGTCTAAATGGGGCAGTTGGGTGGATTTTATGCCTTGTTTAAATTGCTTTGTGTCTTCTACAGCCAATTCTTCCATTAAACTTGCCGTTTCTGTCATGAAGGGAGCTGCAGCCTGCCCTCATTATCGGTGGGGTCCCTTTCTGAAGCTGTCTCTGAGGAGCGACACCACACTGCCGGCTCTGTCATTACTGCCCTTCTGTAATGTCCCATCACCGTTGCATCCAGATACAGCGCCCAGTGTGAAAGCAGATTAGCTTTGCTACAGTCATTTGCAGCCTTTTAAGTCATTAGTCACTGCTTTTTAGATGTATCATTTTCTTTCTCTAATTCCACTCTGTGGGTGGTGCCATCGGCCCGTGATGGTTTAGAAAGTGTTTTTGTAACTCTGGATTTCTCCTTTTATGTCACAGGAAAGGCACTTGAGATAAGAAATGTCTTCCTCCTCGAACAGGCTGCACACACCCGGCACGGCTCAACTGATCTCTTTTAAACGTGTGCCTCTAAGCTCTGGCGTTCCCTCCTCTATTTTCTGTTTCTATTCCAGAGGACTTTTCTTTCCAGGTGTTTGTGTCATCGCTTTGTTGCAGTGTGGACCTTGTCGTCTATAAAGCGCTCTGCGTTCCCCCTGGCAAGAAGCAGCACTGTGCAAATCTAATTAGTGATACACACAGACACTCACACACACATCTTTCGATTAGCCTATGCAAGGGCTCTGAAATGCGGATTGCAATCAACCTAGTCATCTTTGCTGGGAGTGATCAGAATGTCTAATATGTTTGTAAGCTGCTCTGAGAGGATTGCTGTGCTCTGAGAGGAGAGAGAGGCTTCATTGTTGGGCAGGGTGAACCCTTGTTACGATGGCAGGAGTGGAGGGCACTGCTCTGAATGTGCTTGGCCAGCTCTTTGGAGCGGCTCTTTGTCATGTAACTGGGTTCTCAAGCTACTAGATTACAATTGCAGGAGACTTTGGTAAGATTTTTTTTTAAACTGTCTCTTAGCAACAGAATCAGAATTGTATTTGAGTTCTGAAACCGTTATTTTCAGATGTGTGGTGGAAGTCCCCAGTGCTGTGTTTGGTTTCGTAGGCAAGGTAAACGTAACTTTTGTTGCTCAAATGCAGTGAAGTCTGGGGCCCTGGTTTCTATGCCCTGGCTGTAAGAGGTGACTGAAGACAGCAGAATGATTAACACATATCTGCAAGTAAAGATCACTCTGCTGAAAACGACATTGATGTGGTTAAGAAAAGAAGGGCAGGATGTTCCTGGCTCTGCCTGCCCTTGTGTTGCAAGGATCCAGGAAGGCGTGTGGCTGCAGTAGCACTGTGAGTGGCAGCTGGATCGCATGGTGTGGTTGATACACTTGTTATCTCTGGAGACCACACTAATTTACTCACTGTTGTTTAAGAGGGACAGAGCGCCCCAGGAGGATAGGAGCTGCTCCCAGAGAGGGTCCCAATTCACCTCTCTCATTGACGTTCACTGCTTTCATCTGTTATTGATCTGGCCTGGGACCAGCAATTATGTGAGCTGTACTTCATCAGTTGTTTGATTGAGTCAGTAATTGATTTTCTTGAATTATTTGCTGTGACCTTTGCTTGATCTAATATTTTGACATTGATTATTCAGGGGGCTGTTAATTGTGCGCTGAACTATAGTCCTGCAGGATGGAAATGAGATTCCTGTTGCAGAGCAGATCCAAACATTCCAGGTGTTAATACAAGCTTGATTGGTCACAGTGTGTAGGTAACGAGCTCAGGTGGATCTTACTAAACTCCTGGTAAAACCAGGAATGGATCAGACTGCTGTGCAATAAGAGTCTTCTTTCCACCCCTGTACTAGCTTTACTGTTTGTCTTACATTGCCAAATGTAAATGCTGTCTACTTTCTGCAGAAAGAGGCCAAGAATAGAGAGTAGAGTGAAGTAATTGAGGCTGTGTGGAAGCATTGAAGGATGGGATCAGTATTTGTCTTTGCTGAGTTGGGGTGGGGGTGAGGGTGAGCTGGGTCACCTGCTGTACAGCCCCAGTGGAATCGCATGCTGCTTTTCAAACAGAAGCGCATTCCCGTCTGGCAGGAGTCCTCGCCGCTGTTCTGTGGTTCTGGTGATGGGGAATTCTCTGTCTGTAGCTGACGTGACGTATCTAACGTGAAATACAAAAGGGAGACGTTTCAGTATCAGAATTGCTTAAGAGTGCTCGGCAGCCCTGGCAGACTGAGATCATGTGATCAGCTCTCCCAAACCGCCTGCCTGTAGGCTTGGACAGGATGTCACATTCAGTAAAAATAGAGTCCTTTAACCACAAAACGCTTCCCACGTGACCGCTTCTAACAGCACTCTGTGTCACACGGGAAAGCATCCCACACAACAGTGGTTCAACTGCGCACTTAGTGTGGAACTGAGCCGAGAGCTCTGTGAAGATCCGGTACTAACCCCTCCGCTTCAGCACCCAGGCATCAAACTTAGTGCTTCAGTACAAAAGCTTAGTGTTTCAGTCTGGGTCAGTCCTCGGTGGTTTTGAGCGATTCAAGCTGTTCAATGATAAACTACCAGAAGGGAAGAATCAATAAGGAGCAGCTCCTGGAGCAACAGCGAGCCCCTGGTCTGAGATGAATCTCAGTCTAGAGTGTAGGGTGGCTCCAGTCTGATAGTGGATCAAACAAACCGAATGACTGACCCTGCAGTACAGGGTTAATAAAGCCTTCTAGGGGTCAGTGAAAGGACCCAGCTGAGAAAGGAAAGGACCTAGCTTGCTTGCTGGAAGGGTGGGTCCTTGTGGTCGGAAATCCTCTGAAGAGGAGATTTGGGATTTGCAGATCCTCATTATCGTTATTATATTTTGGAGAACAGTCGGGTATTGTTTTGGGTGTAATTACACAGTTCCACATCCCCTTCAGTCACTGTGTGTAGAATTGCATCAAGTTACGTTTCCTATCTATATCTGTTTTATAATGCATCGTGTTTTTTTTTAAGTTTTGGCAGGGCAACTTCTCGAACTCCTATAGAGTTCACACACACTGTTTAAAAATTAAAAAAATGAATTTCAAAAATCATATGCTTACCGAAGAGGATCGCTCAGCCAGCCTGACTTGCTGTTATCTAATAAGAAATGATTTGACAAGGAAGGATGCTAGGATACACTTGATTTATTTTCCGTGAGCTGAAGGAAACGCTCCTGGTCTGTGGTTCTTTCCTATTGGGAAGCCGGAGCCTGGGATATGCAGAGAGTGGTCAGGTGCAGGGGCAGGGATCCAGGGATAATCCTGTAAGCCAGAGGCCGGATTGTAAAGTCAATTCTGAAGCCAGTCAAGTTCAGATGGAATTGGAACGGAGTGACGTTGCTGATGTGATTTCGTGCTGGTGAGAACACAGAGGCGCCTGTTCTGAACAGCAGTTTAGACATCCTCTATTACCGGGCAGGCACGTTTACAAGGGCAGCATTTTCCATAGCAGTCTGAATTGGAGTTTCTGTCTAGGGTGTGGGCAGTTTCCTTTCCTTCCTTGTGTTTTAGTTTTATGATAAGCATTTTATTTACTTGGCAATATTATTTTTTTCGGGAGTGATTACAGTCTGACTTTTAAAGGTCAGCGTTTATGATATTCCTCAGAAAAACATTTCTTTCCACGCTTGTCACAGGTTTCATGATTTCTCTGAAATGTACCCATTGCTGTGTAATGTGTAGTAATTCGTATTTCTTAAAGACTAATGTAAGTGTAGATGTTTTCTCAGCCCGCGTTTGCTTTACTGAATCACTGCCTGTCACGTTCAGGAACCTGGCAGCTGATTCAGGTTGTGTCCGGTTAGTGACTGAACACAGCATGTTTCTATAAAGTGTCTTCAGCGTTAAAAAACACAGGCTGCATCAGAGATTGAAAATATTTCTGCTTAATAATCGCTCTGCCAGGACAAAAAGGGGGACCGTCATGTATCTGTTGTTATTTATATTCTGCAATTTAACATTTACTGTTGTTCAGGTAACTATTGAAATATTTAGAAAGATTTTACTGTAGTGAGAAGTGATCCATTTTGAATGTGACCACAGTATTTTACTGTTTTAATAAACAATATGTCTGATCATGAAATATCTATTTTAGACCGTGAAGTGCCTTCAAATAAGCAATTTTTCACAGTGGGGGAAAAAAAAAATTACAGCCCAGCTGATAAATATTCTTAATTTAATGCGATGCAGTGGCTGATCGTTCTTCATGCATCTTTCCTGGGGACTGTCTACATCAAGACCCTGTGCTGTATTAAGGGTTGCAGTCTCAGGGCTGTGTCTGTCTTGTAATTACACGCCTGGACGCACATGCCCCAAAGCAGGGAGATTGAAACCAGCTGTGTGTACTGAACCGAGACCCAGAGCCTAGTCCTATGTTGCAAGCAGTAATTACTGTGTCTCCACTTGACAGCACAGTCCAAGTCTTCCGCACAGGAATTTAGAGATGCCTGAATAGTCCTCGAGTGTGCTGAGCCAGAAGATCAGGTGTAGGGAAAAAAACACCAAAACAACAGAGAAGGTGAAAACAGTAACACTGCAAACGCCTTGCACACTCCATTTTGGTTTTGTGTTACACAAACGCAGAGCAAGGATCAGTGGTATCGGAATAGCCCTATACACTAAACGTAATGAAAGGCAAACTAGATGCAAGGCAGAAAGGGAAAGAGAGAGGAGTCAGAGAAGAAAGTGAAAGAAGTCGTCACTCCAGGGCTTTGTATTAGCTGATGGCATCGCAGTGTGTGAAAGGTTGCTGCATTAGTCATGATTTCAGTTTGAGTCCAAAGTGATTAACGAATGGGGTACTTTTTGTACAGCCCATTCTGGGAAGGCGTAGATAGATAAATCGCAAGTGTTTATAACATGCTGTTGTCATTTCTGTAATGACACAATTTTGTTGAAACACGCTTACTCCAGACGCCACCAGGAAGTGCCGCTCTAGATACTGGAAGAGGGAGTGACGCGTCTGGCCCTGTGCTTTGCCTAATGGAAGAACTGACACTGTGCCGTGTGTATTGTAGCACTCTGCAAAACCAGGACACTGTTCCCGTGGCTGCTGTCACTCCAGAGAAGTGAGGGCAGTGACAGTATATTTGGCAGCGTGGCACTCCGCTGGTACTGTTCTGGTAAGTGGCAGGATCGATGGTAGTGGAGACTTCAATCCTCATTCTGCTGCCCTCCCCCTTCCCAGTTCAGCCAGAGCAGCAGGACACCTTTACGACCATCTGCATATTCGTCACTGAAGTTCAGAATAATCAGCATGTATGTTGATCTCCGGCTGTACGAGGAAAGCGTGCATCTCTCGTCAGCGGCAGAAACGTGTCCGAAGCAGGGTTCGCATTAAAATGTCATAACGCTAGAGCAGCTGTTGGGGCGAATTAGTGTTTGCCAACGAAAAAACAATTTTGCGTCTTGTTAGAGTTTGCTGCTACCTGCGTGAAGCAAAGGGTGTCTCTGTCCCTGGTGTTCCTGTTGCATTGCTTACGTATAAGGTGCAGTCTATTCAAAACAAAATATTTTTTTAGGTTTGTGACACGGCCGTGCGTTACAAATGAGGTACTTAAATATAGAACAAACAGCAATGCCGTGTGGAAGCAAGGGGTCTTGATAAGAGCAAATAAGGGAGGACTTTATCTGCGCAGAGCAGCAGGGGGAGTGACTCGCTCTGCTGCTGTTCAGCTGGAGCAGAGACCAGGTCCATCTGTCTCGATGCAGGGATGGGAAGTCTTAGTTGCTGTTGGAGACAAGCTGGCAAGACAAAGATTGTTGTAAAAATGATATTTACCGGCTTGGTTTTACCACCTGCTTCTGTTTGGTTTTGGTGATTACAGTAAATTGTTTTGCTGAATGATAGAAACGCAGTCTTTTAAAGTCTATAAATAAATAGTTTTAATATACCGATGCAAGTCCAGCTGCCACTTGATTGACCAAGACCTGATTATCTGAAACACTGGACTAGCCAAAACTCATTTAGTGTAAAAATGAAAGCATTTCATGTTCTACTCCATGACGAGTCTGGATAATTAAGTGTTTGCTGTCCTTTTTACTGAAAGCCTGTTTTTTCAAAATCTGAACAGCAATGAATACAGCGTTTCATTCTCCTTGTGCAATCATTTCATTTGTACAGGTCTGCACACAAATAAAACAAATTACATGCAGTGCTTTACCTCCGCGTGTGCCCTCTTCTCTTATCTCATGTGGCAATAGCAATTGGTTATATAAGGATAAGTGAAGTAACATGATCTCTGTCTCTCTCCCCTTCCCTCTAGATCTGCAATGGTTAGAAGCTCATCGCTGGCGGTGGAACAGTAGTGTTCAAACTCAAGCGGAGAGCCTTGTGTTTTTTGGGGTATGCGCATCTCCACCAGGCGGGTTGCCGTGGCAGCAGGCTGCGTGGCCGGCATGCTGCTGATGGTGCATGTGTGCCAGCAGGTCCTGGAGTGCCAGCGGGAGGAGGAATACAAGAAGGGCTCGGGCGCGGTGATGCGGCCGGAGCAGGACGGCCTGTCTGTGGTGGACTGGCAGCGCGTGGAGTACCACTACAACAAGGACATGCCGCTGATCTTCGTGGGCGGGGTCCCTCGTAGCGGCACCACCCTCATGCGGGCCATGCTGGACGCGCACCCCGAGATCCGCTGCGGGGAGGAGACCCGCATCATCCCACGCCTACTGTCCATGCGCCAGGCCTGGTCCAAGTCCGAGCGGGAGAAGATGAGGCTGGACGAGGCGGGAGTGACAGATCAGGTGCTGGACTCTGCAGTGCAGGCTTTTATCCTGGAGGTGATCGCCCGGCACGGAGAGCCGGCCCAGTACCTCTGCAACAAGGACCCCTTCACCCTCAAGTCCTCCCTCTACCTCTCCCATCTGTTCCCCAACTCCAGGTTCCTGCTGCTGCTCCGCGATGGCCGGGCCTCGGTGCACTCCATGATCAGCCGCAAGGTGACCATCGCAGGCTTTGACCTGAGCAGCTACCGCGACTGCCTGGTCAAGTGGAACAAGGCAGTGGAGGCCATGTACTCTCAGTGCCTGCAGGTGGGGCCGGCCCGGTGCAAGCCGGTGCACTACGAGCAGCTGGTGCTGCACCCGCGCAGGTCCATGCAGGAGATCATGCGCTTCCTGGAGATCCACTGGGACGAGGCCGTGCTGCACCACGAGGACGCCATCGGCAAGCCTGGCGGAGTCTCCCTCTCCAAGTAAGGGGCCCGGACGCCCGCGGCCCATTCCACGCTCTGTGTCTTACAGTTTGGAGCTCCTGCATTGGAACAGAGGCTGAGATCTTGTCTAACATATACATTTTTCAAGTTGTATAGCCAAAAGCTTTGTGATTTCCAGAGCCCCTAATTTTGCTGTAACACGCATGCCGTGGAATGGGCCTCGTAAGGACACGCGGCTCTTGCTGTGGTGTTGATTCTGTTTTCTGTGTAACTTTGGTATTTTGAGCGCTCCTAGAAACCTGTCTGTTGCTCCTGGTTGGTATTTTGTCACTCCTGAGAGTGTGTGTGTGTGTGTGTGTGCTGTGCCTCTGCAGGACGGAACGCTCCACGGACCAGGTGATCAAGCCCGTGAATCTGGAGGCGCTGTCCAAGTGGGTGGGGCACATTCCCGTGGACGTGATGACAGACATGGCCGAGATCGCGCCCATGCTGACCCGGCTCGGGTACGACCCCAACGCCAACCCGCCCAACTATGGCAGCCCGGACCCTCTCGTGGTCAATAACACTCAGCGGGTAGGCATGATCTCTGAAGGGTCTTTAGCAGTGCTGGAACTCACATAATAGGCAGGCAAAGTCACATGACTCGCACCGCCCACACAGCTGTCTCAGTCAGTCAGTCCTCTTGATGCAATGAAAAGAGCATTAGGAACCTCTGTTACAAATGACTCAAAGGCGGCTAGAAATGCTGATGAAGACGACAGCAGCAGCACAACAAAGCCACAGGCTCATAAAGTAAAGCACTTTGGAGAAAGACACTTTGTGGAAAGGAGATGCATGCATTGCCTATTGCTTAGAAGCTCAGTATACAAATGAAATGGGAGTTGGTATAATAATTCTTGTTTTAGTGGCGCTCCCTTCAGATTTCAGACTGCACTGCATCACTAGTCTGGGTGCAGTTCCACTGAGCTCCATAGAGAGGGGGGGGGGGGGGGGAGGGGGGGGGGGGGGGGGGAGGGGGAGGGGGGGGGCGGGGGGGGGCTCACAACACCAGTCTTTCAAGGCATCTATTGAGTAGCAGAGGGATTATGAAAAATAATCCTTTCATCCCTGGACAAATTGCTGGATTACTGGTGACCAGGGAGGTGGGTTAAAGTGGCACTGTTCCAGTAGGATGTTTTGAACGGCACATCGTGAAGGGAGCTGTTAGATGTGACTTCTTTTCTGTTTTTCAGGTAATGAAGGGAGATTTTAAAGCGCCGGCCAATTTAAAAGGACAGCCTCAGGTGAGCGAGACCCCGTTGTGAACTGTGTCGGAGACACCTCCATATATCCGCACAGTCTCATACTCCCCAGGAATTAAACATGCTTCATAGTGTTAATACCAAGTCTCATGACAGTTCGATCGCCTCCACTGTGTCCCTCACGCCCAGTCAAGTGAAGCAGTGAGACAATGGCATGTTTCTGTTTGGGTCTGTGTTTGCACGCACTGATAGATACAGTCAGCACTGTGTTGCAATGGCAGATCCCCACTGCTTCTTTTTTACTGCCAGACACAAGAATCTGACAGCCTTTCAAAACCGCAGATTAATTAGCCATTGATTTTCGTTTGTGGCTCTCGGTCGCCGGTGTGGTTGGTGTTTTTGTTTTTGCTAATTTGTTTTTGGCTCGTCTCGGGCTTGTTAAGTAATTGTTGTGTTTATTGATTGAAAGATGAACTGAGGTTATTGGATTGCTTGTAATTATTCATGTCCGTTTCCAGATGCATGTACCCTATCTGTATTTGTGCTTGCGTGAGTCCAGACACAGCCTCTGCAGCACACTGCAACGAGAGAAGGCTTTAGCAAGATAACAAGCCCTGTGACTTGTCAGAGCAGCGTCTCTCTGTATCCCGAGGGGAATGCTCTGTGTCTCGTTCAAACTGAGTGTCTCAGTAAAGAGCTGTGTGCGGGGGGCAGGGGTTGCTATTCCCAGGGTGGGCCTTCCTCTCTTAACAGATTTAATATTCCTGCACATGCTGTCATCTTCCTGAAGGGGGCGCTCTTCTGATTGTCCAGGTCAGATAGAATGAACATGGCATCTGATAATCTTTCCTTCTGTGGTTTTAACTATCGTATTTTAAAGGGAGCATTTCATCAGCCTTTTTAGTACATATTTTTATTTTGTATTGTGGAATAGCTTAGAACCTCCTGCCAATGCTTCTCCCTCAGTCCACATTAACAAACACACACAGGTCGTATTTATACTGCTCTGAGATCTCTGTGTGCTGCTGATTGAGTTTGAGCCACACCTGTTTTTATTGGGTTGTTTGAGCCGGTAAACACTCTCCACTTTATTGTTTGTTTCTCGTTACTCATTAGTATAAACTGCACCTTTTGTAATTAAATTGCGAGAACATTGTTTCTTTCTGACATGTGTGAAGCCGGTGGTTTAGGTAGGTCTCAGTTAAACCATGCGCTCGCTGCAGAACTTGTCTCAGATCTGGAGCTGCAGGAGGTGCACACCCTGGTTTCCTATGCCGGGCGCTGCTTCATTTGTCAGCTGATAGACCGCTCACCACAGGGTTTCTGCAAAGGTGACAAAACCAAACAGACATCTCAATGTACCTGCTGAGTGTTTTTGGTTTGTTTTTTCACTGAATGCAGCCACACCGTTTCTCATTATTATTTTTTATATATTTAGCGGCTGTGTGTTTTATTTGATTTTGCATAAAAGCTCATAAACATAAAAGTTCAGTTGATAGGCACGGTTTGAAATTTGCATCACTGCCCCCTTTAACTAAAGTGTGATTTGCTTTTTGCAGGCGATGCAGAACACATCCGAGACGCAGCGGTGAAGCGGGGGAAGCGGGTTTGTACATATCCTTTATATCTCTTTAGAGTTTGTAAGCCTATACTAATCCCAAATCACAAGTGTGCTGTTCATTTAATACCTGTTACATTAGTTTAAGTTCAGGACAGTGCAGTTTCCTGGTATAGGATGGCATTTGTACAGGAGATTGCAACGGTGTGCCAGGTGCTGTGACTAAAATACTCAAGACTAATAGAATGACAGTCATGCACGCTACAATATATTTGCATTTGTACTGTCATCAACGCCCGTACAGTATTTTAACTTGCAGTTATTGTGTTGTACGTTTTACTAATTGAGTTACATTACAGATCAGTAAGACCATATTTTTTTTCCTAAACTGAACCATATAGAGAGTTAAAGATCAGCAAACCCCTCTGTGCGGGCGCCTGTATGAAGCAGGGCAGCAGTGTCATGAGACTTGGTATTAACACTATGAAGGATGTTTAATTCTTGGGGAGTATGAGACTGTATGGATATATGGATATATGTTTCTTTTCCAGAACACAGAGTCCCGAATCGCAGTCTCCGATTCCAGCCACCTGCACAGGAAGCGCGGCCCCGCCCTGGCCCACAGCACTTCCACGCAGCTCTTTGGAATGTGTATTTTTATTTTTAATTTCTTTTGCTTTTTTTTTTTTTTTTTTTAATTCAATCTTCATGGGAGAGAACCATCTATCACAAAGTGCACCGGAGCAGTTGGATTTCAAACACACGTCCTGCCTCTGCGGAGAGAAGGGTGTGTGAGCTGTGTGCACTCAGAGGCAGGAGCCCTGCCTGTGTGCTCTGCACTGCACTGCCTTGCATTTGTGAAGGACTGAACTGATTGTGTGGAGACCTCACCTGCGTGTGAGGGTTTTAAATGTTTCTATTGTGTACAGGGTGATCCCTCTAGAGGAGCCCTCTAACAGTGTTCCTTGCAGGTGTCCCACATCAGTTTACACCAATGCGCTCTGAAAGGGGCAGCATTATTAAACGGGTCTTGTTTAGGGAACTCCTGAATCTCAGAAGACTGTATCTTATACATTTGTATTAAAAAAAAAAGAGAGAAACTTCTGAACCTCAAGGGTTAAAGCCAGTCTTTACTCTTTTTAGCTGAGCACCCTGCAGGAAGTAAGTATAGAACCCTTTGAAAGGTGTCGAATGTTCTCGTGTCACATGACTGAAGCAGTGCTGCTTGTCTCCTGTCTCGTGAACACCCTTTCCCTGGAGTGTGTCTGTACCGCTGACATGCAGACACACCCCAATCACAGGACACTGACACTGATCACTCTGACAGATACAGGTCATGTCCAGCTGTTAATAATGCTGGAGAGCAGCAAAGCTGAGGCTGGCCCTCTGCTGAGCTGTTCATCTGGGCAGCTGGGGCTCAGTCACTGGACCTTAACCTCTGGGAAGTGTTCCCTGGAGGACTTAGAGATAATCCCAACCTCGACCACTGATAAACCTGCCTGCAGTTTTGTATTTTCTTTTTGCATTCCGATTTTGATTATAAATTATGTATGGAAAATCAACCAAGCACTGTTAGTGATTTTTCTAAATTCTATTATGTCTTTGTGTGTATAGATGCCACACACATGAAGAATTCATACAACACGAATGAGACCTGAGGTTATGGATCAAATAAAATCTTGTTTTGCACAACTAGCCAGGTGTCTTGTGTGTGTTGATTTCTGTTTTAGGCTGTACAGCACTCTGTCTGGACCTTGTGTAAAGCACAGTATAGCTGACGAGACTGTCTGGACCTTGTGTAATGCACAGTATAGCTGACGAGACTGGACCTTGTGTAATGCACAGTAAAGCTAACGCTACTCTGTCTGGACCATGTTTAATGCACAGTATAGCTGACGAGACTGTCTGGACCTTGTGTAATGCACAGTATAGCAGACGAGACTGGACCTTGTGTAATGCACAGTATAGCTGATGACACTGTCTGGACCTTGTGTAATGCACAGTATAGCAGACAAGACTGGACCTTGTGTAATGCACAGTAAAGCTAACGCTACTCTGTCTGGACCATGTTTAATGCACAGTATAGCTTATGAGACTGTCTGGACCTTGTGTAATGCACAGTATAGCTGACGAGACTGTCTGGACCTTGTGTAATGCACAGTATAGCAGACGAGACTGGACCTTGTGTAATGCACAGTATAGCTGATGACACTGTCTGGACCTTGTGTAATGCACAGTATAGCAGACGAGACTGGACCTTGTGTAATGCACAGTAAAGCTAACGCTACTCTGTCTGGACCATGTTTAATGCACAGTATAGCTTATGAGACTGTCTGGACCTTGTGTAATGCACAGTATAGCTGACAAGACTGGACCTTGATTTTGATGTCGCACAGCAATCATACATTTCTTGGAAATTGTCATGTTAAAATTTGCTATACCATTTAATTATTCTTATTACCTAGATGTAATATATATCTGTATATATTGTATAGGGTGATGTGTGGTACACAAGCTGATTTTCACCCACTCAAGCTGTTTGACCAGTAAGCCCACTTGTACTAAAGCCACTGGAGATGAGCCTGCTAGATCTGCCCCATTCTGCTCCCGAGAGCTGTGAAGTGTTCCTGCGCTGGGGAGAGCGTTGCTGGGTTGATGCACCAGAGCTGTACAGACATGCAGGACCTGGGGGCACACGCTCATCCTACATTAAATGACATTGCATTCTGACAGATGTAGCGCATCTAAAGACATGAAGCTGTCCGTATAAGGGAGAGGAGGCCACACCCACCTCTCCCTATTGCATCTAGGCAAGGAGAGCTCGGAGCTAGCAGGGTCCATGTGAACACTGGGAGGACGAGTGAGACTTGAGTGTAGGGAAGTGGTAAGGGAGAAAGGCTGCTGCCAGCCACACAGCTAGAGAGTGAGGGAGTACAGTATAGCTTCAGAGAGGCATTCCAGCGCAGTCAGGTTTCTCTAGAGCAGGACGTGGTTTTGAGAAGGAATGATGAGCGACAGTGAGGAGGGTCCCCTTGGTGCAAAGCCACCTACCCAGGCAGAGAACGGGATTGGAGAGGCAGAGGCAGGAACAGGTAAGAGCTGTTGGTTAAACCATCATTCAGGTCTCATGAGGAAAACCCATCCTGCATGTGAACTGAAGAAATGCAATACGTGTATGCAAGGGTAATTTGATATGCAACATATAATAATATATACTGCAACATATTAACATATACCTTCTAGGAGTTTCCTATGGTACAAGCATAGAAATGTGTTATAATGCACAATAATATTGTGGTAAAGCCCAGAGAGGTATGATTGAGCACGTTCAAAAATAAACCGTGATTAATGCACAGTATAAGCATGGGGAAAGT
>NC_054591.1:958587-983587 GCF_017654505.1 Polyodon spathula
GCAAAGCTGTAAAAACGTATCGAGGTAAACTTCCCCTCCCCAATAGCCACACAGTAAGCTGAGATCCATCTCTGTTACCAGTGCAAGCAGCAGCATGCACAGTGTACCTGCAGCTGGAAGAATGCTTCTGTACAATCACATGCAACACTTCATAGTTATTCTAGTGCAGTTAAACAATGTGTTACAATGCTGCTGAGAGCCACACATAATGTGTTACAATGCTGCTGAGATCCACACACAATGTTTTAGAATGCCGCTGAGATGCACACACAATGCTTTACAGTGCTGCTGAGATCCACACACAATGTTTTAGAATGCTGCTGAGATGCACACACAATGCTTTACAGTGCTGCTGAGATCCACACACAATGTTTTAGAATGCTGCTGAGATGCACACACAATGCTTTACAGTGCTGCTGAGATCCACACACAATGTTTTAGAATGCTGCTGAGATTCACACACAATGTTTTACAATGCTGCTGAGATCCACATACAATGTTGCTGAGATTCACATACAATGCTTTACAATGTTGCTGAGATCCACATACAATGTTTTAGAATGCTGCTGAGATCCACACACAATGTTTTACAATGCTGCTGAGATCCACATACAATGTTGCTGAGATTCACATACAATGCTTTACAATGTTGCTGAGATCCACATACAATGTTTTAGAATGCTGCTGAGATCCACACACAATGTTTTACAATGCTGCTGAGATCCACACACAATGTTTTACAATGCTGCTGAGATCCACACACAATGTTGCTGAGATTCACATACAATGCTTTACAATGTTGCTGAGATCCACATACAATGTTTTAGAAGGCTGCTGAGATCCACACACAATGTTTTACAATGCTGCTGAGATCCACACACAATGTTGCTGAGATTCACATACAATGCTTTACAATGTTGCTGAGATCCACATACAATGTTTTAGAAGGCTGCTGAGATCCACACACAATGTTTTACAATGCTGCTGAGATCCACACACAATGTTTTAGAATGCTGCTGAGATCCACACAAAATATTGCTGAGATTCACATACAATGTTTTAGAATGCTGCTGAGATCCACAGAGTCTGTTCAGACAGAGCAGATTCCAAACACGACACTCAAGTGTGGCTCCAGCATCGCAGCCTGGCCTCCTGCCCAGTACAGGGGGAGGATGGGTTTGATTTAAAGGTGGACGCTGCGGGCAACGGAGAGGCAGCCTCTTGCTGTTCCAACATGACTCACACTCTCTGAGTGGCCTCGGGGCTCAGGGCTCGTGCTGTAGTCAATGTGACACGTTGCACGTTCACTGAAGGAGGGGAACCATGTAGAGCTGTTCAATAGGAGATAACCGGGCGAGGGGTATTTTGCTCATTCTGATAAGCTTGAAGTTGCTCAATTTGAGCTTATTAAAAGAGACCTCAAGTTGTAAACTGCATGTGATGCTTGATTCTTAAAGGCAAATATTTTTCAAGGCGTTGCGTGGAGTTGAAATGGCTCCAGAATAAACGCTGGGGAATAAACTCGCACACCTGTGAAGCCAGCCTGTGCGAGTCACTCAGGAGCATACACTTCTACACTATTCATTACAAGCTGACAGGAGTTACATGCAGTGTTTTTAGTAACTTATCCAGCAATTATGTGTTTCTTCTTGACGTTTATTCTGGTCATACAGAGGCGTGCACCAATGGGAAAGAGGAGAGCCCGGAGGTTGCCATGGGAGATGGCGAGGAGGCGGAGCTTGTTGAGGTGCAGGATGCAACGTTTCCTGTCAAGATCCAAGTGCCAGGGGTGGAGCCATTTGAGCTGCAGGTGGGCAGGGTTTTCAGACTGCTCTTCAGTACAGGACAGTACTCTGCTTGTCCCCAACATTTCATTAATATTTAACCAGTCCCTTCAGTTATAAGATCGACGAGCTGTATTTTGTTTTTGTTTTGCCTGATGAATGATAATGCAGCAACTGACTGTGTACAGTATACCTGTCAAGCAGCAGCCAGTCTCTGCTCTCCCCATCTGACTAGCTGTGTGACTCGCCCGTGCAGGTGCGATGCAGGGAGCTGGCTCAGTCACTGCTGCAGGCTCTGGGGGAGCATGAGGAGACATGCCAGAGGACCTGCTATTCTCTGCAGCTCCAGGGGGTGGCGCTAGACCCACTGAGTGAGCTGGGGGCAGTGGAGGGACTCACACCCGGGGCTGTGCTCAGACTTATAGAAGGTAAGTGTCTGTGTAGCCCCATAATTGCATGTTCTAGTACTCAGATACTCCATTCCAAAGTTCATGTTACTCTTGACATCTACTGACACTTCAAAGTGCAGCTTAATAAATTATAATTGACAGGTTTATGTTTGACTGCTGGCACAGATCCTCTGGGGAAACATTATGACCTCACCCAAGCCTGCCTGTTTCATTATCTTGGGTTCTGCTTCTGACACTCTCACAACTTCTGCACCACTCCTGTCCAGTCCTGACCTGGTTCTGACCCGTTTCCCTTCTCTCAGAGCCCTACTCTCTCCGGGATGCCCGGGTGCATGTCGCCCACCTGCAGGAGCTGCTGCGGAGCCTGGACCCTCGCGATGCCCTCCGTGGGAAGGCAGGGAGGTCCCTCAGCTTCCTGGAGAGCGTCGCCTTGGGGGGCTGCCAAGGTAGAGCGGGTGGGACGGAGGGCAGGTAGCTGGGGGGGCACTGGGGGGATTGTGAGGGAGTAGAGGGGAGGTAAGTGGACGTGGCAAAGCAAGAAAGAGAAGCTGTGGGCTTAGGGACTGCTACAGAACAGTCACTGTTAATTATTATAATCAGTGTTTATGATCCCTATCAATTCAGCTGTGGTTGAAAGGTGGAGCTCAGACTCCACTCTTATAAAAGTCTCCCATAGTAAAAGCACAGCACAGTGTAATAAAGCACAGGGAAAGCATGGTAAACAGTAGGTGAGGATGTGAAGACCAGAAAGGTATGGTAAATTGTATAAAGAAAAAACAAAATCACCATGCAAAGTTACTGGGGTAAACCTGCCTAAGTGAAGCCCTCCACTTCTCAGATCAGGCTGTCCCTGGAAGCAACAGGGTGAAACCCAGACGACCGGGCTCCAATCCAGGCTGTGATCCTGCTGACTGCCCCCCTCCAGGACACATCCTTCCTGGGTCCAAGGACCGGCCCCTCCTCCCTCTGCAGCCAGTCAGTGCGGACAGCAAGGTACCCTGGTAGGGGTGGAGTGTGTTCTAGGTGTTAAAAGGCTGGGAAGGCTGAGTGGCATTGTGGTTAGAGCCGAGAGACAGAGAGTAATGTGGTCTTGTGCTAAGAGCTGAGGACTGGAATGTGGAATCGGAATTTGAGAAGTGTTGCTGTTTGAGAGGTTTACCTGTATAAAGGTTCTTAAATTAACTACCCCTCAAACCCCCTCTCTTTTGCCCAGGGTGCCCCCTGCCTGCTGGCCCTGACACTCAGCCAGTGGAGCCCGCCTCCAGGAAACAGGAAGTTACATGGAGACCTGCTGTACCTGAGCGTGCGCACGGTGGAGGGGCGGAGCGCTGACATCACTTCCTGCCCACGCGGCTTCTACATTAACCAGTCAGTATCCCTGCAGTACACACACTGGCAGTCATTCAGCCCAGGCAGATTAGCTGTAAAAAAACTGGGAAACAGTCCAGGCATCTTAGGAGCCAGCATATGGGAGGGAAGCCCTGTAGCCAACCAGAGAACATATCTGGGACCAGTAAGAAAACCAAGAGGCTGTGCCACCGGGTGCGGGGTGGGCAGGTGTCTCAAGCATCTCCTCTGCTCTCCTCTCTCCTGTAACTAGGTCCACACCCGAGGAGTTTCACCCTCAAGCCGCCTCCCCCAGTCTGCTAAGCCACTCCCTCTCTGACCTGCTGGCCCAGCTCAGCCCAGCCTTCAAGAGGGGCTTCCCTGCGCTGCTCCAGAAGAGGTAACCCCCTGCACAACTCTGCCTCGGCTACACTCACTGTGCCAGCCCTGCCATGATCACTGTGTTTGTATCTCCCACAGGTTACAGCTTCACCCGCTGCAGAGAATCGGCACACCCTATCAGACCTACAGCTGGACAGCCCCCAGTATAGCGCACAGCACAGACTGGGACTGTCGTGAGGAGCAAGCTCCGGGGCAGGTGGGGAGAGCCCAAGGCTGTTTTTGTTTTTAAAAAAGCATTTTAACATTAATAAGCACCCGTTTTCTGACCAGACCGAGCTGAACGTTTTTCTCAAGGTGTGCTTGTGTGTCCTCTCTCCCCCACAGACCCGGGATTGGAACGAGGAGTTGCAGGAGTCCCGAGAGCTTCCCCAGACCAGCCTGGCTCAGAGGCTGCTCAGAGACCGGGCGTTATTCAAGGTAGAGACCGTGCTGTACATACAGGGTTCAGTCAAAGCAATGCTACACTAGAGTGGAACTAAGCTGAGTACGTTAGCTGTGTTGTAATCTAGCAGCGTGTCATCAGGGTTTGCATGTTTCACCTTGACTGCACCTCTCTTTATCTTCCCTCTAGGTAAACTGTGACTTCGTGTCGACGGCCGTGCGAGGGGCTGTCACGGTGATCGATGGCGGCGCTGTGCCCATAAACCCCGGCGAGGACCCCCGTCTGCACGTCTTCCTGTGGGGGGGCGTGTTCCTCAGCCTGGCCGGCGAGGAGGGGTCTCTGGAAGGAGAGCGGGCAGCCCGGGCAGTCCCCAGACTGGACCTGGCTGGGGTGCAGGCCTACAGCAGAGCGCAGGGGCTGCACACGCTCGCTACGGCGCTGCTGGATTACCGGGGGTACAGGCTGAGTGCACAGGCCCTCGCCCCCGGCCTCCTGGAGCGAGAGGGAGACAATCGCATCTGCTACGGCGGGTCGGACTCCGGACGCGACCCCGCCGCCACCAGGAGGTTCCTGGAGTTGCTGGGCATGGCCGCCAAGCCGCTACGAATCCAGAGACACTGCGTCCTGCAGCCCAGCGGCTCCCAGACCACGCTCTACACCTCCGCGGACTGCAAGGGCCTCGTGGGCAACGACAGACGCTATTACATCCTGGACCTATTCAAGACCTTTCCCCCGGACCTCAATTTCCTCCCCCAGGGAGAGGGAGAGGGAGAGGGCTGGCCCCCAGGGTACACCTCTCTGGGGTTCCCCCGGGAGTTCCCACACAAACTCTGCCGTCTCAGACCTGAGCTGGTGGAGAGTTTCATCCAACACAAGTGAGTGTGTTTAAGAGTTCGGCTTCATATTCGAGTGCCATTGAGGTTTTCTGTCAGTTTCTGCTGCTATCATGACATGTCATTGCCTCCCTCCTTTTAGTCCTTCAGCTCTAAGCACTGCGCCACACCTGCCTCTCAGCTCTTATCAGTAGCGGCTCTCTTCTTGTTCTCATAGGTACACCCAGTTTGTGAGCCTGGTGATGGAGAGAATGCAGGAGAGCCAGGAGAAACGTGACGATTCAGGAGAGGGAGTGAAAGGGGTCTCCCCAAAGGATGGTGAGAGAGTTCCTGTGTTGAGACCCCTATCTGCAGGAGAGGGAGGTAGAGGAAGGGACCAAGGGACCAGGAGAGAGGGGTGGAGAGATAGAGGGGTGGAGTCAAGCAATACTGAGACTCAGTAGAAGTGGGGAAGGTTTTGGTTTATGTGAACATACAATACGAAGATAGTTCTTGCCCCAGTAAAGGATCATATTTTGGGGTTTCTGTGAAGATGACCCTGTATGTTGAGGGGGGCTGTGCTGGCTGACCATGGGTCTCCTGTGGCTTGTCCACAGACCCCAGGGGAGTGGACGCAGTCCGGGCTGCCTGCAGGGACGTGGGGTCGGTGAGCAACATCGTCTTTGAGATCCGCTTCAACCCGGACGCGAGCGAGCCAGGTAGGAACCCGCAAAGGAAACAAGACTGTGAGCCGGAGAGGAGGGGTGTCTGTCTCCCTTTCACATGATATAGAGTGCAGTAAAGACCATATTTACTGGACCTTCACAAAACCAGCAATCAGATCTCTGTGCTGAGCAAAAGGACTGTTTGTAGCCAGCAGCATTGCAACTGCAGAGGTCACATTGAATTGAAGACCTCTCCTCTTTTGCTCTTCCAGGCTGAAAGGCTGTATTTAAAAAACACAAAACATGCTGTCTGGTGTAATGGAAAATGCTCTCTGTTGTAATGGTAAATGCACTAAGTAACCGAGTGGGAAGTTGCATGGTTTCATTGCGGTGTGCGTCTGCCGGCAGGGGTGCATATCCCGGACTCGGAGAGCGAAGCGCTGCGGCTGCAAAGACGGCTGCTCAGGGAGGCCGCTGTGTTCCTGGTGACCATGCAGATCCCAGCCTTCGTGAGGAACTACTTTATCATAAATCACTCCGCTGCCTCTGTCTGTACCAGTGACACTCTCTGTGACACTTCATCCATCTATCAATGTAGCCACAAATCTGTCTGCTTTGAATGTTTATAGGCAACATTGTTTAGCGATTTCCCCCTGCTTTCTCCAATCAAGCTTGTTCTGATTGTTTTGCTTGAACTAAATTCTGCACACATGGAAAACGTCTCCTACAAGTTTCCTGAGCTTTTTCCTGAAACTTGTCTCCCGTTACATCGTCTGCTACAGCAAGTTTTTCTTTGTTGTCTCGCCTCAGGTCTTGGACTGCCTGCACCAGCTCACAGTTCCCATAGATGGCGCCACTCTGACTGAGGCTCTGCACCAGCGAGGGATCAACCTGCGCTACATGGGCCGGATCGCAGAGCTCGTCAGCCAATCAGAGAACAAGCAGCGTCTCCAGCATGTCTATGTAAGAACAGGAAACAGAAATCTACTCAGCTATCCAGTTGATTACAGAGAAAAGGTCATCAGGCTAACCAGTATTAAAAAAAAAACCATTGCAGTGATTCTACCGAAATGTCATCTGACAATGTTCTTGAGAGACTGGTGGTCTTAATATCTTGCTACAGAGATTCTGCTTTAGTACAGTTCTGTGTATATATGGTATTGAGTGTGGCTGGGTAATAGAGGTATTCAGCAGGGGGTGACTGTCTCTCTTCATCCCTGGCAGAGACTCCTGATCAGTGAGACTGTGACACGCTCAGCCAGGCGGATCCTCAACACCTACCTGCAGGTGAGAGAACCCAGCGGAGACACATCACTACACCTGCTCGGTCTCTGTGTTTGTATTCGTCTGTGTGTGTCTGTTTAGGTGTATATTTATTTGTCTGTATGTATCTATCTGATTGTGTCTGTGTAATGTGTATGTCTGTCTATGTGTCTCACTCTGTCGTCCTCACCTCCAGGGAGTGGAGCTGTCCAGTCTCTCCGCTGCAGTGAGTCACTTTCTGAACTGCCTGCTGTGTTCGTGCCCGTGTCCCACGGCGCCCGCGAGCGCGGTGGAGCCAGGCTGGCGCAGGCGGAGATCTCGTCGCAGTGGACGCACGGCTGGGGGGGGCAACATGGACAGCATCACCTGGACCTCACTGACCCCCGTCGAGCTCTGGCTGCAGATCACACAGGACGTCAGGGAGTCCTTCGGCGTCACCGCCAGCATCGGGTCAGTCTGCAGCAGACTCTGTGCAGCAGTATAGGATGTTACGTCTTTATGCTTCCTACTCGAAAAGTTTGCCATTCATCTCTGTTTTGTGCTGTTAAAACCATGTTTGTGTTGCAGTGACAATGTTGACCACCTGGTGGAGCTGTATGGCCTGCAGAAAGTGACCCTACTGAGGGAGCTGTGTGTAAAATCAGGGATCCAGGTGGGCACTCTTGATAAATACAAAATCCCGATATATCACTGTGTAAAGGTCAGCCTGTTCTTGATTTGATCACTGATTACCATGCAGTGCTAGCCAAGGAGCGCCAGCTTTCAAAAGTGCCCCACCTAGTGCCTCACACTGGGCATTGCATGAGTTGTGGTATGAGGAATGGGAGGGTGAACAGGGACTGTGCTGCATATGGTGTAGTTTAGCCTGGGCAGTCACCACAAACCTCCTACACCCTTCACTGTACACTGTAACTTTTCTGCGTGTCCCTCCCCCCCCCGCCTAGCTGCTGCTCCGAGAGTACAGCCTGTACAGTCGCCAAAAGCCCCCCTTCGCCCCGGAGGACATCCTCAGTATCTTCCCCATTGTCAAGCGCCTCGCCACGCCAACCAGCGATGGCACGCGAGTGTTCCACAGCGCCCGGGCCAGCCTGCAGCGTGGTGAGTAACAAAGACTGCACTTCCCACAGTGCAAGACCATCAAGGTTAAACTGCTGATGACGACACCTTCAATTGGGATTTTCTGATAGGCAAAGCAAGCGGTGCCTCTGAACGTTAAGAAAACTCCCCAGAACTAACCCTAAGCAGATACACCAGTGCCACCTGCTGGATATTGAGAGATGACAGCTGGCTAAGCGTGCAGGTTTGTTTGTGTGCAGGCTGTGTGAAGGAGGGGTACAAGCAGCTGCAGAAGGCTCTGAGTCTCTTCACGGAAGTGTGTGGCTCACTGGACCGTGACACCTGCGCCTGCCTGCACTCCCTCGCCAAGATCGCCTTCCTCAGCGGGCGGCGTGCAGAGGTACGTCACGCTCATGTTTCACAAACACGCTTTATACAAGAAGCTGCCTTTACAAGCTTGCACTGTAGAATACGGGCAATGTAAAAACAGCTTCATAACCAGACCAGAATTGTGGGTGGAATACCAGCAATTCAATTTGTGTTTAATATAGCTAAAAATACTGTGAATCCAATAGATGCTTGTGTGTTATTACAGGCAGTGGGAGCCCAGCGCAGGGCTGTCATCGTGAGTGAGAGAGTGCTGGGGTACGACCACCCCAACACCATCAACGAATACGTGAGCCAGTGGGACGGGGAGGACGGGGGGGTAAAGCGTGTGGGACTGCCTCAGAGTGTGGTGTGTGATTCTGTGTCTCAGTATCTCAGTGTGGTTTGTGTCTCAGTGTGTGAGTATTTCAGAGTTTGGTGTGTGATTCTCTGTGTGTGTCTCCGAGTGGGTGCTGTGTTTAATCTAGGTGTGCTCTTCTCTTTCCCCGGCAGGTCCACCTGGCTCTGTATCAGTTCTCGGAGGGTGGTGTGACGGTGGCCCTCCGGCTGCTGTATCGTGCGCGGTACCTCCTGCTCCTGGTGCACGGTGAGGATCACCCCTACACCGCCACCCTTGACGTGAGTGAGACCACCCGGAGGTGTAGCCATCACATAGGAAACGCCTCACTGTTTCACCACTCAGAGGGGGTCCCAGGTATCTCACGCTGCCCCACTTCTCTCCGCAGAGCAATCTCGGCCTGATCCTGCAGGTGGCACTGCAGTGGGAGCTGGCTCTCCAGTTCCTGCACAGCGCTCTGGATGTCAACGTGAAGTTCCGTGGTGCCCTGAGCCTGCACTCCGCACTCAGGTAACCCAGCGCGACGCCCTCCTGCTTGGGAAGCCTTGCTCCATCTGCCCTAGTCCTTGTCCAGCCCCCACGTTAATTTAGAGTGCCCAATTATTTGAGTCCAGCATTTCTCCCCAATTTCGAAAGTCCTCTGATCTCAAGAGCGGATGTCAGCGAGCGCTCACTAAGCAGAAACAGTCCCTGCCGGCCACTTCGCACACAGGAATATTAACTGGTAGTGGAATGTGTTCTCATGTACCCACCTTGACCAGTGTAACTCCCTTCTCCCTGTAGTCACCACTTGCTGGCACAGGCTTACTACACCAAGGGGGATTTCCGCAGCGCCATGGCCCACGAGAAAGAGGCACACTCCATCTACAGAGCACAGGTGAGGAGAGGACTGGCGCAAGGGAGAGCGTGAGAAGCAGGTGGGTGACAGTAAGACAGGAGCCAGGCACAGGGGTGGCCTCCTTCACACCACTTCTCCAACTAGTTTATTTCAATGGTCTGAAGCTCTTCTGTATTGTATTGTATTGCAGTTGGGTGACAGTCACGAGCAGACGAAGGTGAGCTCTCAGTTCCTGAGCCTCATCACGCAGCAAGCTGTGAACCTGCAGAGATCCCTGATCGAGATCTGCAGGAGCGGCTCCGGGGCTGGGTCACCCCTGCAGGTCAGAAACACCGCTCAGCTCTGCTATGAAAACTATGAAAAATGAAAACTATGAAAAAATCACCTGCAGAGGCAAATAAACAGGAAAGCTGCTCAAAGTGTAGCACGTTAGAGGTGAACAGTGAACAGCGAACAGCAACAGGCTTTGCATTTACTACACCCTCGGGGGACATGAAACAATCAACAGGGAAAAGGAGGACACAAATCCACGACGCAGAGTATCAAAAAGTCCAAACGGCAGATTTGCATGCTTGCATGTTGTTGGGTTAGACTGGCACACAGTGGTAACACTAGCGACTGTCCCCGTTATGTGTTTCAGGTCTCACATCCCAGTTTGGAGGACACACTGCAACAACTGAGCTTGATCAATGGGATTCTCTGCGTCTCTGCCAGGTAAGTAATCTTACTTAGGGATGTGAAAATATCCTGCATATCGAGGCTTCATCTTGTTCCCCTGAGAAACATTGTTTTACAGTCTAATGGGTTAACTTTGACTATCCCGCCATCTGATGGTTTGATTTGGTAATTGTGGTTTCTTGTTTTTCAGTAGAGCACACAGTGCCTTGTTGAAATACCTCAGATATCGTTTCATGTAGCGATCGTGGTTTTCTTATTTCTCCCGCAGCATTAAGAGTGAGGAACCCACCAATGACAGTGATGCCAGAGCAAAGCTGGAAGAGCTGGCATCCAATCAGAATAAAGAGGTCGAACTGCTGGCCAATGAGACTTCGGATACAAAAACAGATGTTCCAGCTTTAGTGGAGCTCAACACCAATGAGGAAACAGCAACTGAAGCGCTAACCAATGGGAATGCAGATACAGAGAGAGCCACGCCCCTTCCAATCCAAGAAGAATTCTCATCTGATGAGGAAACAGTCATTAAAGATGTGACCAATGAAGACCTGGGACCAGAAGACATGCCAACCTTACACCAGTAAGAAATACTATCTGAGAAGACAAGCCCGTCATTTGTGACCAATGGGAATAAAGCAAAAAAAGACACATTGCTAGAGGAGCTGTGGGCCAGTCCAATCAAGATTACTATAGCCAGGCTTGAAAGAGTTATTAATGAACTTTCTCATGTCAAGTTACCATGCCATGTTTAATGAATTAGTATTGGGAGTTCCTAGTTCATTAAGCAGTAATTACACTTCTGTCTAAAGCTGAAATGAGGCTGCACCCTCTCACTTCTAGCTCTGCCTTTTCAATACACATTGATAAGGTTAAATGGTGTCAATGCTTTGCCCTCTGAAACTCTTCCTTTGATCCCTTCAACTCTGACCCCTGTAACCCCAGTCCAAACAGCAGCTCTGCCAGCCCGGGAAGAGGCTCTTGGATACACTCTGCATGCACACCGCTGACTGACTCACTGACTGCAACAGGGAGCGCCAAACTGGCAGCTTCACACCTGGTGGATTTATCAGAAAGGGTATTTTCTTTAGAACGCTGATGTTTTTTCTTTATAATACATTGTTTTAACGGCTTTCGGGTGGCTAGTTTCAATAAAGAATGGTGAAAATGATGTGTTTGTGGAAGACCTTTCTTTTTTTTACACACACACACAATTCAGGTCTATAAATTCCCTTCAGTCACTGTGTGCGCAATTCTATCAGGTTACGTTTCCAATCTGTTTATCTGTTTTATAATGCACATGTTTTCAAAGTTTTGGCAGGGCAACTTCTTGAACTCCACAGAGTTCACGCAAACTATACTCCAGCACCAGCTCGTGATTGCTACCTAGTGGTGATTTAGCAGAGAACAGCACTCCCAGCAGCTCCAGATGATCCTCATAGGTTATCTTCAGAGCGCAGTGCGCTGAGCTGCTACCTGAGCTGACCCCCCCTCCCCGGCACGGATGATCTCCAGGTCCTCCTGGTAGTCTGGCTCTGCTGGGGAGTCCCAGAGCGCCGGCGGCAGGGCGCGCAGCCTCTCCGTGGGGAAGCAGTGAACGGAGGTGTCGTTGAAGATCTCCAGGTAGCGAGGGCTGTCAGGGAATGGGACCTCCCGCACAACTTCCAGCATCTGAGCAGAGCTGTTAAAGACTTAATAATTCAATAACGGACACTAAGAGAAGGGAGGACTTGCTACCTGCATATCTTCACTGTTTCCAACAGAAACAAACTACCTTAACGGTATAGAAATAAAAGAAACGACATGAACGCACTCACAGATAGTACTAGAAGAATGCGTTCTACATGTAAAAACCACCAGTCCTGTTTGGACTTGGGTTAACCCTTGCAGGACACAATGCTCATACGTGAAACGCTCCTTCCAGCATTACAGAGCTCTCATGCAGCTTACCCAGGAATAAGGGCTGTGTTTAAACACTGGCATGCTGCACTACTAGAAGCTATGTGTCCACAGTTGTAGAAAAGGATACGTCAGAGATGTACTTGTAGTCTCTTTGCAAAACTCTCGCCAACAACCTTGGGGAAATAGATTTTAAAAAGGGGTTAGAAATCCCATACCTGTAGAGACTAGGATCAGGGTCTATCTGGGCACAGGGATTTCTCAGTGGGGTCACTATAGTGATAATACATAGGGGTTCAAGACAGGGGTCACTATGGACCTACGAAGTGACACTATTCTGCACACAGGGGTTCCTCAGTGTGGTGCTGTGTTTGGACGGGGAGGTTTGGGCCGTCACCTCTCTTCGATGCCACGGAAGCTGTTCCCGATGACAGTGAGCTGGGACAGGCCCCTGACGCTCCAGTTCTTCCACAGCAGGTTGTTGTAGAGAGCCTTCCCGCAGTGGATGAGGTAGAAGAGCGTGGGTCTGTGAGCCGGCCGCTTCCCTTCCTGATAACAACAATACCACAAGCTGTGCTGATCAGACTCTCTCAACACATTGTAGCTCAGTATTCCATGGTCTTACACATAAAACAACTGTGCAATAAGGAAGCTAGTGATGTATAGTAATTGTACAATTTACCATCATCATGCTCAAACTGAGAAATAACCACCTTTGTGAACGACTGAGTTATGAAATAATGTAATAATAATAACAGTACATTCTCCACAGTTAGTGCTCGTGGCCTCTGTTCCTGAGCACACAGATGTGTTTAAAACAACACTGGAATTCAGACAGCACCCCTCTCTGTTACTAGGAGACAATCCCCCTCTTTTTATTGGACACAATCTCACCTCATTTTTGGTCAACACTGTCATTCCGAAATCCTCAAGGATGCCGACCTCTGCTTTAGAGAACATGGGATCGTATAAGTAGCACCGACTTGCAGGAATCTGATGAGAGAAGAATTACAAACACTGCCCGAGCAGGCAAGCACGGTGCCCAGCCTACTTCAACTGTATTCATAAGTTAAACAAACAAGCTTTCAGGGTCACCAAGAGACTATGAGATATTATTACAAAGCGATTCTCTACCCCTACATGCCCCGCCCCGCCTCCCTTCTCCTTACCTGCAGGCTCTCCAACAGCAGGAGCAGCAGGGCGAGCTGGTAACGAGAGGAGGCACAGCTGGAAAAGCGTCCCAGTCCATAACACACACAATCCAGAGCAGCTCCAGCTGGGCACAGTACAGCACAGTCTGCTGCAGGAATGGGAGGATCTGGTGAGGGTCCAGCACAGTCTGCTGCAGGAATGGGAGGATCTGGTGCGTTATCAGGACACTTCGTTCCTTTGCAGTCCTGACAATCTCTTGCTGGTGCTCCCGTATCCCCTGCCTCCTCTGCTCCAGTATGAAGACTCTTCATTAGACAGCCCAGAGTGAGCTCTGAAACAATACCGGAGGGATTTCAAAAACATAAAGATCATGCAAAATCAGTAAGTGGCCCCATCCTATTCAACAGATCACCTACAGAACAAGAACTGACAATCACATTATCAGTTGGTGACACGCAGGTCTGCTGGAAGGAGATTAGCCACACAGACGGTTTCTGCAATCAGCAGCTCAGTGAGTAAGATGTGCTGTTACGTGCTGTTATATTGTGTTACGTGAGCTTGTGCAATTAATATCAGCAGCATCTCACTTGAGCGGCCCCTGGTGTCAAGAAGAGAACATGGTACAATGCTGCACTGCACACAAGGGGGTGAACACTTACTTTTACACGCATCCCAAAACTCTGCAGTCCGCAGTTCATCCCTGTAAAAACAGAAACACAACTCACTCCTGTGCTCTGCCTACTGAAACTGCACACAGGTTTCACACGGACACCCGCTCTCATCAGACGCAGCATGATCTGCCGCTGCACGGAAATATGACGCCCTTGTGATCAGAGGTGCTTACTTCAAGCTGCATTACTAAAACACACACAAGTATAAAGGGTAGGTATTGTTATGCTACAGTATTTCAGTAACACTCTTTTTCCACGTGCTTCACAGAGTAATAAACACAGTGTTGGAGGAGTATTGCAAGCCTCACACTGCTCCCTGGATCCTCTCTTTGATTCTATGGCTGTCCGGAGCCTCGTCTTGCAGCCGGCCACACTGTCTACTGGGCCCCGGATCCTGCTGCTGCCTCCCTGCTTTACCAGCTCCTCTCCTCTTCCGGACAGTCTGCCACTCTCCCGCGTTCCCCGTCATCTCCAGCACAGCGAGGAGGAGGAGGAGGAGGACAGGGTTATTGAGGTACAAGATACAATCGCATTCAAGCAAAGGCACAAACACATCTGGACTACACTAACTGCTGTTGCTTCCAGTCAATCGGGGTCCCGCTCACAATAGTACAGGTGAGTTACCGTGACTGTATGAAGTGTATTATTTTGTGTCTCTAAGCTGTGCTCTCAGTGCTCACCGACTGTGTATTATATTGAACATCACAGATGGGGTTGGATTCCCAAATATACATTACATGTTAAAAGACCACCCAAACAAAACGGTCAAATGAAAACACTGTAGGCTTTTTACTAGAATACATTTTACACAGATGATACCGTGGCAAATCTAAGCGAAGTCCCGCATGGCTCCAGCAACCGCTACGCCTGTCTTCGGTGTGTTTCCAGTCACTGATCCCCGATCTCACATCCACCACCTCACCCTCACCTCCTTCGCTAAGCTCCTGCATGAACATGTGTTTTTGGTGCTACAGTCTAACACCACCGGTCAACAACCATAATCCACCCACATCAGTTCTTCTCTCGAAATTATTCAAGAGTTTTCTGTTATTGAACACGCTAATTAAAAACTTCATCCCCAGCAAGTAGAGCTTTTCAAACTGAAAAGTTCGGGCTTTCCCGCTTCCACCACGAAAAACAAAAAAACCCAAACATTTATTAACAAGGTTGTAGTGGAACACTTCTTTTGCGTACACTGTTTCCGGAGGGCGGCGTGGACAGTACTACTGGGTCCCGGTAGTAGCTATTGTTTTGTTGTTTACGTTGACTTAAAACGAACTTAAAAAATAAAATCGTTTGAATCGTATTTCTGTCAGATTTCTTTCCCTTGATCCTGGGGAGAAGTGCTTTGTGTCTGTTGAAAGGCACAGAAGGATAGCCAGACAGGTATGTGAAATGTGCCGTTTCTTGTCTTGGCTGGTTTAGTTGTCTGCATTCAGATACATTAATTACAGCACACCTAATTATTAAATTCCACTGTGTAAGGTTAATCGCTCGGTATTTTGAACCTGAAATGCGATATTATTTAAACAAGTCGATTCATGCGTGATATAAGGTCCGCTCCAACGTACGCAGAGTTAGTTTTGACAGACTGAGCAGCCGAACAGAGAGACAGCACTTAGCGCCAGGTTCAGTAGCTGGTTATCCAGTTCAGACACCACAGACAGCGCACAAGACTTGAGTTAAATTAAAAGTATAGCCCTGTTACTACAATCTAAATGATAACACTGTAATCACCAGTTATACCATCTAATTGCTGTGTCTGTTTACTTCATTCTTCCAGCGATAGAACGAAGACTCCTATTGCATAGCAATTTCATCCATTCCAGCATTTACTGCAAGCTTGATTAGACATACTGCAACAAGCTCTGGTGTGTCTTATTAAACTCATAGTAAAACCAGGAATGGATCGAACTTCTGTGCAATGGGAGTATTATTGCTATATATTTTGTTTTAAATATTAAGACTGTGTAAATCTATGTGTGTACAGCATTTTATTGGATATTTATTGGTGAAGAACTGTTGAATATGAAATAAATGGTCTTACTATGTGAGCTATGTCCTGCTTGGTTTTGATCTCGCCGGTGTAAGATTCGAAACGTTTGACAGTCGGCTGACGTTGTAACTCCGTCCCCGCTGCAGGATGTCGATGTCGCATCTGTACGGGCGCGATGAGGAGGAGGACGGGGTGGAGCTGGAGCGCTTCGAGGTCACGGACTGGGACCTCCAGAACGAGTTCAACCCAGAGCGCCGGCGCCACCGCCAGACCAAGGAGGAGGCCACCTACGGGATGTGGGCAGAGCATGACTCCGATGACGAGAGGCCCAGCTTCGGAGGCAAGAGGTACCCAGCCGTGGGGCGGGAGCGAGGGCAGGGGCTGCAGACAGAGCTGGGGGGAGTTCTCCTTAGTTATTCTATGGTGTTATAAACAGTGTGTCTTTAGCTTGTTATTATATTTGTTTCTGGAGGTGCTGTAGCATGAAACTGTGTACAAAACCACACAGTGCATTTGTAACCCTAGATGGGGAAAGGGGTAAGCGCTCACTCGATGCTGATGTTGTGTAACTGTAAGAACGGCATGCAGGTCGAAGGACTACACCGCCCCTGTGAACTTCATCAGCGCAGGGCTGCGCAAGTCTGCAGCGGAGGAGCGAGAGCAGAGACAAAGCCAGCCGGACTCGGACGATTCCGATGACATGGACAAGGGGAAGAGGGAGGAGAGATCGAGGGAGTCGGTGCCCAGGAAACTGCAGACGGTACTGGGGAGGGGCTGGGGGAAGTTCTGTTTAGCTTTTAAGGTAGTGAAGATTGTATTCACTAGCTTACTATTGTATGTGTTTCTGTAGATGCAGTGGCATGACACTGCGTTTCTAACCCTAAATTGAAACAAAAGATTCCATTTGATGTTGAGGAAATCTCTGTCAATTTGCTGTTTGCACCTTTTCTAAGAAACAGGCACTGACCGTGCCTCTGTCCGTCTGCCTGTTTGTGTATCACAGGGCGCGAACTTCAAGGGCTCTCAGAAGGGGTTTGTGGGCGGGCCTCGTCTGGGCCAGGATTTCGCAAACTGGGAGCGACACACCCGTGGGATCGGGCAGAAGCTGCTGGAGAAGATGGGCTACGTCCCCGGGAGGGGGCTGGGCAAGAACGCACAAGGTTACCGTGCAACCATTTTATCAGCTCTCCTTTCACTGGGGCTGCACTGAGAACGAGAGAAAAAAAACATTTCAACTGGAAGTCTTTTTCAGTGTCCAGTCAAAATGTGCTTCGCCCTGTTTAATAGTTATGGAGGCGAATGAGAATAACACACCAGCACATACAGTGCCACCACTGGATGCACACCGGCTGTGGCCCATGGAATGAAGTTGCTTGAGCGAGGAGTTCCCCTGCCATTTCGTGACCCCCTCTCTGCCCCTGCAGGTATCCTTAACCCCATCGAAGCGAAGGCCCGCAAGGGGAAGGGAGCAGTAGGGGCATACGGAGCTGAGAGGACCAAGCAGTCCCTGCAGGACTTCCCCGTGGTGGACTCCGAGGAGGAGGAGGAGAAGGTAGGGGAGCAGCTAGATCTGCACAGTGTGCACGGCGCTGACTAGATATGTAGAGGTGTGTACATATATCCCAAGCCAGGGAAGTCTGCCGTCTAGAATGACCACTGGAATCGTATCTCCAGCTTGCTAACTCTTATACAATGTCTGATTTTTTGATGTGTATTTTTCTGGTTTTCTTTGTATTGACCCCTTGCTTCCCTCCCCCTTCAGGATTTCCAGCAGGAGATGAGTCAGTGGCGGAGGGAACCAGGCCAGGGCAGGAAGAAGCCTAAATACTCGTACAGGACTGTGGACGAGCTGAAAGCCAAGGGCTACGCGATGGGCAAGAGCATGGCAGCGCCACCGACAGAGCTGGCACAGGTCAAGGTGCGAGGGGACTGGGGACCAGGTCCGACCAACACTATAGGACCTGCTTCAAAGAGCTACCTACTGACGAAAGAAAAGGGTGCAGAATATGAAAAAGAGCTTATTCAGACTAGTCAGCGGTGCAATCAGGACCTGCTTTTGTTTATAAGACAGATTGAATTGAATATGTAGGAACGTTTGAGAAAACAGCACTTTCTGTATACACCACTAGGCTGTAAAACGAGTGTAAATATGTAAAGGTTAATCACTGTGCACACAATGGCATTTCATATTGTAGGGTTCCCATTCCAGGTGAGTCAGGAAGAGACTGTCTGCATCAGGTTGGGTGTATTAGCCTGTGTGTAGTTTGCTCACAGCTACACACTGACTCGCTTGTGAAATGCACCGTTACTGCAGTGGTGTTGTTCTGCCCTGCAGGTGATCGACATGACTGGGCGCGAGCACAAGGTCTATTCCAGCTACAGCCAGATGAGCAACAAGCACAGCATGCCCGAAGAGCCGCCCCTGGCCCCGGCCGGCAAGGAGCAGAAGAGCCCCAGCTTCGCACTGCCAGAGCTGGAGCACAACCTGCAGCTGCTGATAGACCTGACCGAGCAGGAGATCTTGCAGGTCAGCTGGCAAGACTGGCTCAAGCCTCTATCGAATGACTCTCCACTTGAAACTGAATGCGCGCACACTATTTTAATCCTGTGTAAATGCTAGTTAAGTAGCTCCCTGTTAGCCTGCATGGCCCTTGTGCTTAGCCCTGCTCTTGTGTCCTTGTTTCAGGGAGCGCGGAGGCTGCAGCACGAGCGTGACGTGGTAGTGTCCCTGTCCCACGAGAGCGAGATTCTGGCAGAGACGCTGTCCCAGGAGGAGGGGGCACTGGAGAGGCTGGGCCGGGTGCTGGAGCTGGTGGAGCAGTACGAGCGAAGGCTGAGCCCGGGGCTCGGCAGCACTGAGAAGCCCCTCTCTCTGGAGGACTGCACGCAGCTCTTCGAGAGGCTGCAGGGGGACTTCTACGAGGAGTACAAGGCGTTCGGACTGGCTGACCTGGCTGTGGCCATGGTGCACCCCCTGCTCAAGGAGCACTTCAGGGACTGGGAGCCACTCAAGGTCAGACTGCATGCATCACATCCACTGCTTATGGAAGTATTCCCATGTACCTACCAGGGTTGGGGTCAATTCCTGTTTTTCAATCATTTTAAAACTGATTCCCTATTCCAATTCCCATTTAATTAATACCAACACATCCGTGATCAAAATGGCAATGAGCAATATTCTGCTGAAATGAGCTTCTCACAGTGGCAATAATCTACTTGCATTGAAGTCACTGTTAGTCAATTACATTGGCTTCAAATGAAAGCAGTTAAACAGTCACAGCAAGTATTTGGCTTCAAAATTATAAGTTCCAGTTCCTTCAAAGGTTTAGAGCCAAAATGTCCTTGATGTATAGGAGGTGTGTGCCCCCCAAGCCATTATAGGCCTGTATATGAACTCTCCCTTTGGGATTAACTTGCAGGACGGGATCTATGGGATTGAGGTCATCGGCAAATGGAGGGCGCTGCTAGAGAGTGGGCAGATGGCTCACAGCCAGCCAGACATGAATGCAATGGACCCCTATCACAGGTGAGCAGGGCTTGGAGGGACTGTGCCACAGGTGAGCAAGGCTTGGAGGGACTGTGCCACAGGTGAGCAGGGCTTGGAGGGACTGTGCCACAGGTGAGCAGGGCTTGGGGGGGACTGTGCCACAGGTGAGCAGGGCTTGGGGGGGACATGAGCAGGGCTTGGAGGGACTGTGCCATGGAAGATCAAAGACATCAATTCTTTATGCATGTGCAGTGAATTATCTGGGTGCAGTAAGCACTGCACATGCACCAAACTCTGCTGGTCCCCAGATTCCTGAAAGCCCTTTAACCCGTCACAGTGAACTCGCCAGCCCTATGGCATCAAGTGAAAAGACATTCCTGGGCGTGCAGTTGATTTTGTACAGGTCACCCTGTACCTTCTAGCTCTGTGTCTTAAGGAAGGTCCCTCTGTTTCCCAGGATGCTGTGGGAGGTTTGGCTTCCCTTCGTGCGCGCCTCTGTGACTCGCTGGCAGCCCCGGAACTGCGGGCCCATGGTGGACTTCCTGGAGAGCTGGGCGCCCATCCTGCCCATCTGGATCCTGGAAAATATCCTGGAGCAGCTCATCTTTCCCAAGCTGCAGAGAGAGGTGAGACTGACTGACAGACATGCTGCGGCAGACGAACACACACTGAGACAGACGCATGCATCCATCGTGACAGACACACACACACCTGAGAACAACATATACACAGATCCACACACAGCTGCCCTACAACAGCCTCTCTCTTTCTCTCTCTCTCTCTCAGGTGGAGAGCTGGAACCCCTTGACCGACACAGTGCCCATTCACTCCTGGATTCACCCCTGGTTGCCTCTGATGCAGGCACAACTGGAGCCGCTGTACCCACCGATCCGCAGCAAGCTAGCCAGCGCCCTGCAGAAATGGCACCCCAGCGACAGCTCTGCCAAGCTCATCCTGCAGCCCTGGAGAGACGTCTTCACGCCCGGGTCATGGGAGGCATTCATGGTGAAGAACATTGTCCCCAAGCTAGGTAAGAGGGGAGTGGGACCTGCAAACTGGGAAGGGAAGGAGAGGAAGGGGTCGAGTTAACTGGGAAACCAGTTTACATATTGAGGAATGGGCGGAGAGTCTATTACTGGTTAGAGGGAAAGCAGTCTCCCCATAACTGGAAAGCAAGACAGTTGGATATGCTGAAGGAGATAGATAATCTGTGTGAGGCATTGTGCTGAGTTGTAACCCTGTGCGTGTGTGTCTCTCCTGCAGGGCTGTGCCTCAGTGAGTTTGTGGTAAACCCACACCAGCAGCACATGGACCCTTTCCAATGGGTGCTGGACTGGGAGGGCATGCTGTCTCCCTCCAGCCTGGTCGGCATGCTCGACAAACACTTCTTCCCAAAGTGGCTCCAGGTCAGTCACAGCCCCTCTCTCAGGGCTCATGCAGTCGGATCTGTCTCTTTAATTACAGCTTTCTTATCTTCTTAGGGGTTAGGGGTTTATTCTTGTGTGTCCTATTACACTTTTGAGTCTGTCTGCTAAAATATTTCAGCCTCTGGGCCAGTATTAGCTCATGAGCTACTGTGGGGGAGAACCCATTATTTAAATAAGTAATGCTGCGTTTGCAGACAGGACATTGTATTTGAGTGGCTGCTGGGGTGCCTGAAAGCAAGCCTGCATGTGCTGTCTGTGTCCCGGCAGGTGCTGTGCTCCTGGCTCAGTAACAACCCCAACTACGAGGAGATCACCAAGTGGTACCTGGGCTGGAAGTCGATGCTATCGGACGCGGTGCTGGCTCACCCCTCCGTCAAGGAGAAGTTCAACGAGGCTCTGGACATCATGAACCGCTCCGTGTCCTCCGGCATCGGTCAGTCTCGCTCAGGGTCAGGGAGTGGAGTGGGAGGGCAGTGCAGCTCTCATCCTGTTGGGAGCAGATTGCATTATAACTGTCCAAGACTGACCTGCTGGTAGAACAATTGAAATGCAGATACCAGATACCCAGCAATGACTCGCTGATTATGTATTTGTTAGTTTTATTTGTTTATTTAAATGTACTTTTGCTATGATAATAACTCACACAGCCTTATTTTAAAGATCTAAACGCTGGGTGGTGGTCAGAGACCCCCCTCCCCTCTCTTGTCTGGGTGGTTCTCATGCAGGTTGAACCCTTTGTGTCTCCACAGGCGGGTACATGCAGCCGGGCGCTCGGGAGAACGTTGCGTACCTCACACACACGGAGCGGCGCAAGGACTTCCAGTACGAGGCGATGCAGGAGCGCAGGGAGGCGGAGAGCGTGGCTCAGCGTGGCATCGGGGCTGCGGTCGCAGCCGCCTCCACCATCCCCACCAACTTCAAGGACCTGATCCAGGCCAAGGCCGAGGAGCACAACATCGTCTTCATGCCCGTGATGGGCAAGCGGCACGAGGGCAAGCAGCTCTACACCTTCGGGAGGATCGTCATCTACATCGACCGCGGCGTGGTGTTCGTGCAGGGAGAGAAGACCTGGGTGCCCACCTCCCTGCAGAGCCTCATCGACATGGCCAAGTAGGGGGGGTGGGGAGAGGAGGTGGCTGGAGCTGCTGTGGCTTCAGTGCAGCTGATCCCAACTGTGAACATCCTAGAACGGGGGCGGCCAAAGCTGTCTCTTCCACTCCTGGTCTTTGTTCCAACCCTGTTCTAAACTGTTTAATTGAACCAATGAAACCTCCATCCAGACCCTGATGTAGATTATTATCTCATAGTATCTGTTAAACCTGGAGTGGAACGGACCTCCAGGAACATCGCTGGACACCCCTGCCCAAGAACATCACTTTTAGGAGGTCCCATGAGTTAAATCCTGTCTGTCTAATGATATAGAGAACCAGATGCTTTATTTGGTTGATCAGAGAACTTTTACGTTGCAATTTTATGTTTAACAGATTTCTAACCTGTTCTTGCACTGAGAGGCAGAGCATGACTTGCTCAGTGGCTGTGCTTTGAACACACGACAATAAAGAGTCATTTATATTTCTTGCTAAGTACATTGGTAACAGAGTTGCATTAATAAATACATGCAGTTTTCAATGCATGGGACAGATTCATATTTGTTTCTACTATTGCTATAGTATATAGATCAAAAAACTATAAATACAAAAATCTGCAAAATATAATTTTTGTAATTATAACTTTAATTACGTATTTTGAATCCACCTGAGGGCAGGTAAAAACATCCCAAACTACTCTGCAGTATTAATCACTGTGTTGTATTTTTCACTTCATATATCCCCTAAGGTCACTGCCTGAACAACTGTACCATGCTTCTCATTTGCGCATGTATTTTATAATGCAGAGGATGTTTTTTTAAAAGTTTTGGCAGGGTAACTTCTCAAAGCCATGGAGTTCACACGTACTGTTTAAAAAAAAAAAAAAAAAAAAAAAAAAAACGACATTACAAAAAACTGCTTTATTGTATTAATTTATTAATCAATGTGTTAGATAGATAATAAAATCTCCTAGATACTAATAATGCCTCCCATCAGTTTTCTTCAGTGAGGGCCACTGATCAACACTATAATCTAGAATCTGAGTGCACAGGCTGTTTCGTTATAGTAGTTATTAAACACACACAGTGTGCCCAATACAAACTGTATGAGAAGCAGTAAACCCCACACAGCTCTATTCCTCCAGGGAAAGGAAGGATACCGAGTTACGCACAGTAATAGCAGACACAGAATGCAGATCAACCGTGAAAACCCTTCGCAGACATTGAAGTAAAATAATCTGAATATAGCTGCTACTCCAACAGTTAAAAAAGTCATAAAAAAGTACATTATTATTCCACCCCAACCTAAAACGCTATGTGATGAGTGCCCGGCGCTGTGTGGCTCAGGCGCCGCTCCGTACAGCCGGCCTCGCCTCACATGACTGCGGGCTTGTGATTTGCGTTATCTGCGTCCAGGCTCTGCTCGAGTAACCGTGTGGCGGTGCTAAGAACTCGCTGGGCGAACAAATTGTATATGAAATGCAACAATAATTCTAGAAACAAATAAAAGTGGGAGAGCTGGGTGAAAAATAAAAAGAGGAAGACGCAAACCAAGAAGGAGCCGCGCACCGAGTCAGACTCGCTTCCAGAAACTTTGTAAACAAACACGGTGCGTGTTGAGAGTCGTGCGGCGAGATTTTGAATTAAATAACCATTGCAGCTCGGCGTGAACCCGAAGCGCGCAGCGATGCATTGCAAATAACTGTAAGCGCGATTATTATTATTATTATTTATTATTATTATTAGTCGTAGTCGTAGTATTATACTGTATTTGATTGTTACGCTGGGTGTGCAGTATATAGTTCTGCTGGCACTAGTTTCATTTTGTAGCCTGTGTGTACGTTTATTTAGAGAAATTGATTGGGTGCCATACTGTGTTTTTTTATTTTTTATGACGCTATTTAGCACTGATTCAGTCTTCTGCTAGAGCTGTCAGTGTTTATGTAAGAGTATAACAGGGTTAGCCACATCCGTATGTGATTACACAACCAGCCGCGGTGTAAAGTCTTATGTAGTCTAAGCGGAGCTGCTTGATGTGTCGGTTATATGTCATGGGAGCGTGTTTAAACCTTGAAGAGTATTATTCTAGTCCATTCTGATTTCTTTTCTTCACCACCACACCCTGTTTCTTGCTGCTGAGGCGGTCGAGTAAGAAAATCGTCTTCCGCTGGAACCACCCAGTAACCACAGATCAGAATCACGCTCTGAGCACCCGGGTTGGGAAGTCTGCAGCGAGACCGCGCATTTGAGTAGCAGCTCTGCTCTGGGTCCTTGTGGTATGATTACCGGACTGAGTGCATGGACTGGTGCCCGTGCACATGATCGTCAGCAGGGAGAGCTGTGTGTGTGTGTGTGTGTGTGTGTGTATGTATATATATATATATATATATATATATATATATATATATATATATATATATATATATATATATAAAAATCTCTCCTACTGCCATACACCCAACCAGTCCTTTCCCTTGGCAGGAATATAGAACAGCACTGGCTCTTCTGTGTACAGCTGAAGCACAGCACCCAGGCCATTGCAGGATAAGGTGTACTGTTTGTAGAAGGTGAGCCTAACTCTGGCCTTCTCCAATGAGGAATGTTGCCTGAATTGAGGGTTAGCACCCTCCCGCTCGTACAGATCTGGCTGCGGTGCTGATGGGAGGAGAGTCACAGCCCTGTGCACGTGACTGCACTGTTTGTCCAGTAACTCATCTGTGAAGTGCCTTCGGAAACCTCATTGAATGCAAGAGAGTAATACACTGTCCGTTAGTGCACAGCACAGTATGAGAGCATGTATTTATACACGTCCCTGTTTAGTTTAGGTTGTGTAGCATTTCTTTCTTTATTTTTAGCTTCCTTATCATCACTTCAATAAAAGCTCTGAAATGTCTGTTTGCTTCTCAGGCTGGCGGTTGCAAGGTGGGGTGGAGAGGAAGAGGTGGAT
>NC_054591.1:984087-991587 GCF_017654505.1 Polyodon spathula
AGCCCACGACACCTCAAGAGGGCTCAACAGTGATTCTGGCGTCCCTGCATCACCCCCCCTCTGTCCCCCACTCAGCTCAGCTTACTTACCCGTACATCAGCCTTGCTTTCTTTCTATTGTGCTTGAGATCCCCATCCAGAATCTTTCCATCTCAACCACAGCCAGTTGCTGCTCCTCTCTGCTGCTTCAGACAAGTTCTAAACTGTGCGACGCAACTCTTGGCCACTGAACCCGACGTCTCTGAGAAACCGGGTTGCAGAGTGTGCCACAAATCCTCGACAACCCACCTCCACTGGGTAAACTCGGACTCTCCATCCTCGCTGTTCCCCTTCAGCAGCTAGTTGAGCATACCGAAGTTTCTTCCTCTCATACACCTCATCCACAGCATCTTCCCACGGCACTGTTAACTCTACCAGATGAACAAGGTGTGCTGATTCAGACCACAAGACAATGTCTGGTCGAAAGTTAGTGGTGGCAATCTCAGGTGGAAAAATAAGCCATTGACCAACATCTGCCAGCATCTTCCAGTCGTGTTGAGCGAGGTTTGAGTTTAATGATTTTTTTTTTAAATTATTTTAATGATTTGATTTTAATGGCCTCCTCGCCTAACCTGAACACCTCTCCCATCCCGAGTCGGGTCCCCTGATGACCTCAGCATCACGTGCTCATGCCCAATGAATATTGTGAATTAAATGTTATAAATTTCATCAATTTAGCGAACATTGAGTAAAATGGATCAGAAAGGCTTGTCAGGGGATGACTCAATGTGGTTTCATATTCCGAAATTAAACTTTAGAAATTATGGGGGTCTTAGCGTCTTGCTTAAGTGTGACTTTGATAATCATAAATTGCCGGTAAACTCACTGGATTCTATCTCGAGGTACTGGAAGCAGCAAGATTGGACGCCTGTCACAACTTCTCTCCTCACAGACCTCTTATCTGGAACCATAGATGCACATTGTATCAAAGAAAATCTATATTTAAACACAAATGGTTTGCTAATAATATTATATTTGTTTATGATCTGTTAAAAGCCAACAGTGACCCTTTAAATTACTCAGAATTTTTGGATAAATTTAACGTTCCAGTGACTCCAAAAGAATATGCAATAGTAATTGACGCCATTCCTAGCAGCCCTTTTCACCTCTGTAAATCTTCACTTGAATGCAATCATCCAGACCCTACCTTTCTAGATTTGCGATTTCGAAATGTTAGTTTATTTGATTCCAAGTGCAGTAACAGACAGCACTTCTCAGACAGATTATACAAGACCTAAAGCTGGTGTGTCCTGGAACTCATTTCAGAAATACGCAGCACGTGTGTTCATGCTATCCTTTAATGGTGCTTTTAGCAGAGGATCTGTAGATGGCGCGCTTGCAGTGCTGTCTTTCCCAGGGTATCTAATGCGTGCGTGACATTGCGTTACCTAAGCGTGAGTCTCACAACTCAGGCGGGACATCGTGCACTTTGTAGCGTGTCACTGAAAATCAGCTACTTGACAAGGATTCTTGGCTCAGTGCTGTGGTGTTGAAGCCAGACCGACAAAAACCGTTCCCCGCCCTCGACATGTGACCTGGGCGCTCAGTCGGTCACAGAAACATGGCGTCCTCCGCAGGCTTTGCAAGGACCTTGTGTAGACTGGGTTACAGATTCTCTGTCTGCCGGCAATGTCAGCGGCAGGTCCCAAATCTGAGCAAAATAAGCCGCTTCGCAGTCTCAGCGAGACTCTACAGCGAGCAAAGAAGCACCCATTTCGGGTTCGAGACTGTGCCAGAGGACGAGAAAACAGAGAAGGGTGAGTTCTTTCGGTGTATTACGGTAAACTGTATCATATTTTTAATTAGGCTCGTCAATAAATTAATCACCTTCTCCGAGTCCAGCTAGTATACGGAACTGAGTCGTAGTTCAAACGGTTTTTTTTTTAAAACATTTGCGAATGTCTCATCAGGAGGAGCTGTTTGGATGCAGCCCGTCCGTCCATTTTAAACCCCGTTTCGTGCAGCTCATTGCAAAAACAAGAACGTTAGCATGCATCCCTTCTAGCCTAAAGGGTTGCTTAATAAAGTATTAACGCTGATGTGTAGGGCTGGACAGGAATGAGAAGCGTGTGGCGCTGTTTCACAGCGTGAATCTGCTGTGTCATGGAAATGATCAGCCCGTCTGTTTCCTGCCCAGTCTACAAGGTGTTCCAGAACGTGGCCCAGAAGTATGACGTCATGAATGACGCCATGAGCCTGGGGATCCACCGGCTGTGGAAGGACACCCTGCTGCAGCTGGCGAGCCCCACGCCCGGGAGCTTGCTATTGGATGTGGCGGGAGGCACAGGTGAGGCACTGTGGAAACGCATGAAACATCCTCTGACCGCTAACCCTAACCTTAATTAAGATTAGTTGGAGTTAGGGCTTATTTGATGTTTTGTGCAGTATTGAAATTGTCTCAGAAGCCAGGCCTGTCTTTCTGCACTAAGGCTGTTAGAGACATAATGGAAATGTTTTTTTTACAGCTAGGTAAAGGTTTTAAAAGGTTCCCTCTGTATGTTGGGTGCAACATGAGAACTGAAAGTATTTAGCACACTCCAGGTCTCACTTATCAGGAAAGTCTGTGTTCCTGAAATGCGGGCTCGTGGCGCTGCCAATGCGCTTGTGTGTTTTTTTAGGTGACATCTCTTTCCGATTCCTGGATTACATCCGGTACCGTCAGGATCGAGAGGCGCGCCGGGATACCCTGTCCCGTCAGAGCGCGTCCTGGCAGGAGATCACAGAGGCGTACCAACGTGGCCAGCCGGGCATGCAGGGAGGGGTACAGGCCGTGGTGTGCGACATCAACAAGGAGATGCTGAAGGTGGGGAGGCAGCGGGCAGCGGATCGGGGCTATGGCACAGGTACGCTGCATTGAGAGGGGGAGACCAGCGAGGAGGCATGCACAAGCCTTCATGTCGAGTGCTGTGATAGCAATTAGAAGAGCTTTTTTGAATTTATTTTTTTTTTTCTTTTGCGAACCATTTGAAAAAAATTTTGTTATGCAGTACAGCGTAGTAAACATATTCCATAAAAAACAAAAGCTAAAGAAAAACATTGTGAGCAAGCGGGTTGGAAACATGGGCGGGAGTCATTGAAGACTGCAGCTGTAATTGTGTTCTGTGAAATGGATTCGCTCACTGTGTGTGTGTCTGTCTGTCTGTCTGCAGGTCTGTCCTGGGTGGTGGGGAACGCGGAGGAGCTTCCTTTTGACAATGACAAGTTTGATTTCTACACGATCGCTTTCGGGATCCGCAACGTCACGCACATCAACCAGGTGGGTGAGCTTCAAAATGAAACGAGAACGCTCGCGTGCAGAGGCCTGGAGAGAGCAGGCATCATGAAACGAGAACGCTCGCGTGCAGAGGCCTGGAGAGAGCGGGCATCATGAAACGAGAACGCTCGCGTGCAGAGGCCTGGAGAGAGCAGGCATCATGAAACGAGAACGCTCGCGTGCAGAGGCCTGGAGAGAGCGGGCATCATGAAACGAGAACGCTCGCGTGCAGAGGCCTGGAGAGAGCGGGCATCATGAAACGAGAACGCTCGCGTGCAGAGGCCTGGAGAGAGCGGGCATCATGAAACGAGAACGCTCGCGTGCAGAGGCCTGGAGAGAGCGGTCATCATGAAACGAGAACGCTCGCGTGCAAAGGCCTGGAGAGAGCGGGCATCATGAAACGAGAACGCTCGCGTGCAGAGGCCTGGAGAGAGCGGGCATCGTGAAACGAGAATGCTCTGCACAGCAGAGAGATATCATTTAATTATTTCAGACATGTATCCAGGAACCCAGCTACAGTTAATATGATCCCAAATGATGCTATGTATTATCAATTAGTGCTGCACAAACCAATTATTGAGCTCTCCGCAGAAATCGGGTGCTGACAGTCAGGTGAGGGTCGTGGGCGTGGATCGGGCTGATTTACCAGTCGAAGTGAAGCCTCTGAAGAAGCAGCTGCTTGGATTTGTGATGATTGCTCTATTTCTTGAGCTTTGGAGAGAACCGAGCAAGCAGCCGTTCCTTTGCTTGCTTCACTTGAATTGGTGAATCAGCCCCCGGTCAGCAGCAGTGGACCCTCACCTGTGTAAAGGCTGATCCAAATAATGAGTTTTTGCAGCACTAGAATGAATACTGTATTAAAATCCATGAAGGAGGAAATATTAAAATGGAAAATGAAGGGGCAATGATAAAATAGTGGTAGCAGTGAGAGTGATCCGTCCCGCCTGTGTGTCCCGAGACAGGCTCTACAGGAGGCACGCCGGGTTCTGAAGCCAGGAGGGAGGTTCCTGTGCCTGGAGTTCAGCCGCGTTTCAAATCCGCTTCTGTCCAGGTGAAAGAGGTGGGGTGGGGTGCATGCATTTACAAATAATACACAGTACAGAAAAGGTCTGCTTGTGTAATATACACACTTCTCTGGGGTGTGTATCACCACCAAGGCATGGTATATTTCACAAGGTCCTGGTGCCATTGCTCTTGTGTTCTGTGTTGCCGTGGAATTAGAACTCCATAGTGAAAGAATGTACCATGTTATTTGCACTTGTAAGTGTTCTGGTCAGAGTTGAGCTCCTATGTCATAAATCTTACTTGCATATAGATAGATAGTGCTGGTGTGTTTCTTGCTCTGTACGTGTAGACAGATAGAGTTCAATGGTGTGTTTGTTACCTGTGTTCTGTGTCCAGGGTCTACGATGCCTACAGTTTCCAGCTCATTCCAGTGCTGGGGGAGGTGATTGCTGGGGACTGGAAGTCATACCAGTATCTGGTGGAGAGCATCAGGCGCTTCCCAGACCAGGTGATTGGGCTGGGTTGATTCCGGAGTGCAGTGTAATTTAGGAGCGGTTCAGCAATTTCCAAATCCACTTTTGGGCTGGCCTGGCATGGCCTGGCAGTGTTTTTTTTTCTAGTAAATTATTCGATAATTCTCTGCTAATCCTGCTCTGTCACCTTTCATTTCTCAGGTCTTTTCTGAGTTAAAATTAAACTCTAAACAAATAGGAGTGGTGGGCTTTGGATAGATTTATTTATTAGCTCACATTCAAGGGCGTAGTGAATCTGTTTACACTAATGATCGTTCTTCCAGCCACGAGGTAACCTGTGGTGTCTCTCCTTGCTGTTTTAGGAGGAATTCAAGGCCATGATTGAAGACGCCGGCTTCTTCAAAGTCCAGTTCCACAACCTGACAGGCGGAGTGGTGGCCATTCACTCGGGATTCAAACTCTGAGTGCTCGCCTCGAGTGGGAACGCCTATCGCCTCGGATGCTCCCTGTCCTGGGGAGACGACAACATGCCAACTGCCCTCAAGACCATGGCTTTGGATTGGAGTTAAGGACTAGTCTGAAATGTAGCAGTCCCCAGTCAAGACTGTGACAGAAATTGAAACACAAAACCGAGCAAAACAAGTGGGAGAAAAGAGCAAGAAAATTGAAGGTTTTTTTTTTTCCTGGTATAACCAGCGCTTGTCAGATACAACGTTTTCAACAAGTAAACCAGGTTTTGTTGCTTGATGTTTGAAAGAGATAATTTGCACAATTTGGGAATAAAAAGTTGATTTTTCTAAATATTTATACTGGTGCTGATACCGGAGACCACACACAATGGTGATGTTCTTTCACAATCCTGTTAGTCCTTTGTGTCAAGATCTTAAAAGAGCAGAAAGTAAAACACAGATTTAATGGGCTGCAGTTTTGGAAGGAGATTCATTTTGTTATGTAGAGACATCTAAAAACAGATTTGGGAAGTTCTGAGTGAATAACAATGATGTTTTTACCTGTTAAGATAGAAAACTGTGTGATTAGTGCAAAGAAAGGTCCATTCAGGCAGTGTGATGTGAAAGCCACATGCACTACACCGGTGGATGAAAGATTGAGTTTCAAGCCACAGCTGAGATGTCACCCTTTTCTAAAGAGAACTGACAGTAAGTCGTTTCCAATCACAGTCGAACGATTCTTTATCTCAACTTGCTTCCTCTATTCAGTGGGAGCCCTTGGCAGTGGCATAAAGAAAACCTGCTGAAAGAAGTGAATGGGGTTAGGGTTAGGTTGCAAGATGGAATATCACTCCATCCTTTTTATTCCTATTGGGAACCTTCATCTATCAAACACACAAGAGCTTTGTTATACCTGTAGCACGAAAGAGCTTTCTGTTCCTTGGATCACAAGCCAGTTGTAATGTTCACACCAAGAGGAATAGGTACTGGGAGTATGGATCACATGGTCAATTTTATAGGTATTTAGCCAATCGTAACAGAGAGACAGAGTGATGGTAGTGTGCTTCATGTAATCTGATAGTACTGCCCCAGTTTGAGCCATGTGAACATTCCCTACCAGTGATGCAAATACCAAAATAGAAAGAGTACATAGTCTTTTAAAATAACTTTTCATAAGAAATATGCAGTTTATTTAACACAATTGTAAGAAAGGCTTGATCTGCTGATAAAGTGCAAATGACAAATTCATATTAAAGTGTTTTTATTTGAATGTTTTTTATTTTTTTGCTTAGTTTTAGAAACTGGATGAAAATAAATATAGGCATGTGATAAATGAACGTATATAGCAGTAACAAACAAAGAATGTGGAAGCAGCACAGAATGTGTGGGTCCCTGGACCTTTAACAAAACAATGAATTCCTGCAAGGTCTACGGGCAGCCCCCCTAGGAGGGGTTAGTGGAGTTCCGGTACTTATCCTGGGCACTGGGGGTCCACTTAACATGTGGCTTATTTCTGGAAATACAGTATAAAAGATTGTCTCTTTATCCGGATTTGAAAAGCAGGATGGCCACCTGCCCCAGGTAGAAGTAAATGAAATGCTTCGTCTCATGAGTCACATAGCTGCCAAAATTCCTGCCCACAATGCAGTGCCAAGTGGGGTTGTACTTTTTGTCAAACTCCTACAAGAAAAAAGAAAAAGTAATGACCAACTTGCAACAGCTTAACGCTGAAAAACATTCCTCTCAAAGCACTATGAGAATCAACATATTTTAATTCATGAAAACAGATTGTAAAAACAAACACACACACATATGTGCATTTGGGGTGTGAAGAATGTGTCCAGGAATGTGCTGCATGGTCTGCATTACTGCCAGGACTGAGGGCAGGGATCCTACCCAAAGGCAACAGCAGACCCAGAGCGCTATGCTCCTACTCAATTCTTCACAGCGTTTACAGTCCTGTGCGCTGTAGTTAGAGTTAGTAGCAACCATACAAGATTGCACGCCATTCCATTCCTGTTTCCTTTTAATACAAATAATAAGTGGCACTTTCACACTACAGATACAAAGCAAAACTTGACAAAGATATGCCACGCACACCCAGTCACTGGTGGAAAGAACACACATGCAGTAACTTTCAGAAAAAGAGAGAACACCAACTTCAGTGGAACTGAATAATCACATGTCTGAAACACCCCTTTTCTAAACATTAACAATTAGACGATTTAACACCGCCACGTTAAGATCATTTCTATCTCATCATCGCTCACCTTCTTGATGTA
>NC_054591.1:996587-1009087 GCF_017654505.1 Polyodon spathula
TAAGCAAGGAGACAGATATACACATACATTATACTTATATATATTATATTCATAAACACACACAAACTGAGCATCAAAAGAAAAGTATCACTTATATTTGGATAAAACTCACTAGATGTGATTGAAAAATGACTCTGTTTTAGAGCAGGTGCAGTGACTTTTTACTGTGCTGGTTAACAATTGACATCACGAAGATGCTGCAGAATGATCCGTCGATCTCAGGCAGGTGTTGTGACTCATGGTCTCGCCAGTTTTGAAATGGCAGTGAGCACCCAAGACAGCGAGCCACATTACACTGCCCCAGTCCAGCCTCCGACATGCCGATCGCACGAAGGCGCTGCTCTCGACAGACTTGGCACATTGGTTTTTTTCTGTGATTTTCTTTACTGCTTTTATTCAAGCTTGCAATTCAACAGCTGAAATCACTCCATATCCAGTGTCCAATCAACTGTCTCACTAATTAGGTGATTAAGTGCACATGCTTCAGTCATAGTCACTCAAGCGTGAAATGGTAAAGGATCAATGATCGAGTGATTAAAAAGAAACTATAAACATTGTCAATGTCCATCATTTATATACCTTTTTTTTTTTGTCGAAGATATAATAGTGACAAGTTTCTTTTGGTAGTGATCTGTATAGATATGTACACACACATAATGTAATTTATAATTAAGACAAAGAAGTGCTCTGGGTGACTCCTCTAACAGCTGCTGTCTGAGAATGCTTTCATGCAGACTCTTCCTAATTCACTTCTAGCTGCTGGTATAACAATGTGAAGTCTAACCTCATTGGTTCCCACTGAGCTGATCACACAGCTGATCTTTGTGTTCTCCTTGGACTCCAGGTAGATGGCTTGGCTCTTGTGATACCTGTGTGATGAAAAAAACAGCAGCTATTCATGGAGAGTCAGACTTCCCTTTACAAATGAATGGCTTTCACAATCTACCAACAAGCACCTACAGCCCATTCAGAGATGCACAGAGAATCATACTGAGATCTGGCATTTTCAGATGAGAAATAAAGAAATAAATAGCCTATGAAGAGAGTGCTGGTCCTGTTCTTGTCACTTTATTAACCGTAATGCACAGCGACCCAGTTAAGAGATCCACGGATGGCATCATAAACGATTCGAAGGCTAAGTTCTTTACACAGCTACCTAGAGTCAGAGCTGCTGTAGCACGAACAGGGCTTCAAGCTCAACACACCAGACTTACCATCTTTTATCATAGTACAGCTTGCCTTCTTCTATGCGGGCTTCATAGCGCTGTGCCGGGGACTCTGTCAGAGTGCTGGGTAAGTGCTCCGGCGAGGAGGGGGAAGCTGACCAAGGAAACGCAATTTCATTCACTCCAGTACGGGCTTTTTAAATATCATAACACACAATTAAACTATTCACTGTGCCCAATACTTCATGTGTCGGTTATAAGGTTTGTGATTTCTACACAGGGAGAATTAAATATTACTAAGTGACCTGCATGTCACCTACAGTGCAAAACTACAAAAAATAATATTAGACTAAAGCATACATACCTGGCCGTTTAGGTGACTTTAACTGTGAGAATGCAAAAATAAAACATGTTAATGGTTTTTATTAAATAAATGTAGTTATTTACCGTTCTTCAATAAAATATAAATAAGAATTACAAAAAAAAAAGATAAAATTATAGCAATAATAATAATAATAATAATAACAACACCACACAAGTGTTGAGATCTGAGGCTTTATGAAAAACAGGAACGCTTCAAATGATTGTCAAAGACAGTAAGAGCCGTGCTCTGGGCACTGCAGAAGTACTGCATGCCCGTGGGATCACTTTGCTGAAGATCAGGTTTTGCGCTGAAACGGACACAGCATTGCAAGATCAAACACACTCACTTTATTCAACACCCGCAGGTCTTCCATGATCTGTTCATCTGTTAGCAAGTAGTTCAGCTGAGGTGTTCAGAGTTAAGGGAAAGTACTGCATCTACTGGAAGTAGGATCTGCTGCCTGTTATTAGCACACACATCTCATTGTAATGGAAATGAACAGGGATTACCGCAGTGAGATGAATGAAGTAGGATCTGCTGCCTGTTATTAGCACACACATCTCATTGTAATGGAAATGAACAGGGATTACCGCAGTGAGATGAATGAAGTAGGATCTGCTGCCTGTTATTAGCACACACATCTCATTGTAATGGAAATGAACAGGGATTACCGCAGTGAGATGAATGAAGTAGGATCTGCTGCCTGTTATTAGCACACACATCTCATTGTAATGGAAATGAACAGGGATTACCGCAGTGAGATGAACGAAGTAGGATCTGCTGCCTGTTATTAGCACACACATCTCATTGTAATGGAAATGAACAGGGATTACCGCAGTGAGATGAATGAAGTAGGATCTGCTGCCTGTTATTAGCACACACATCTCATTGTAATGGAAATGAACAGGGATTACCGCAGTGAGGTGACTGTAGGGAATACATATGCGCAAGAAGGATATCGGGTGCAGGTTTCCGCCTTTTATCTGGAATGGGAACGGGATCATTTGGTCGCCTTCTCAGCTTCCGGGTCATAATTGGTTTTACCTCCATGGAATCTACAAAAAGGAAAAATAAGTTACACAACTGACTCCCACTGCAGAGCTGAGTGATCCACTCCAGCCTTTAGTGTGAGCTTCATTAGACACACCACACACACACACACACACACAGATTAAGGCTAACAGGAGAACCTGCACTGGCTCAAATTGCTTTGCAGTTCCTGTGTTCAACAGATGAGCCGTCAAAGACAAACTTCACCAATCACAATCGTAAAGAAGCTGCATTGCCAGCATGCAAGGGTTCATCTAATTTGAAGAGGGCTGGCTTCACAGACCCTGATTACGTGTGATCTTGGACTACCTTACCTAAGGTAACATTAAGCTGTTCAAGATCAGTGCTAATCTGAGTCTGTGAAACCAGACATCAGTTTCAAAAGCTTGGTCCAACAGTTCACCAACAAAGTACTTAAGAAAACACTGGGTTATGATCGATTAGACTCTCCATACTTAAAACACCATGCTGGCGCTGGCTGTGAAAATGTGCTGGCTGTTTCTCCAAACTGTTTTGTCCAGCCGATGTGCTGCACTGCTTCCCCATACCTCCCGTCAGTTCCATCGTTAGCTTCTCATTCTCGACCATTTTCTTCTTCTCCTCCAGCTCTGCAATGAGGTTTTCCTTCAGTTCAATCTTCTTATCTTCAAACTCTTTCACTGCCGCTTTCTTTTCTTTGATGTAGTTCCTTTCTACCTGCTCCGTCTGCATGGAAGAGGGACACATCAAACACAGAGCCGCACAAGCACTGGCCAGCCTAGCCACAGCGCCCCCAACTGGAACGCACAGAGATCGACGAGCAGAACCTTTCCTCAAGCTTGCCAATGCTCATTCTGCTGCGGGTCTGTTTCTGTGCAAAATTTCCATTTCCAAAATGACTAGCGCTCGCATTATACTTTTAAAATGGGCATTGCTAGCAGGAAGAACAACATTTGAATGTACTTCTGCCAAATCAAACTGCGTTTGTAACTGAACTAACCCCCCCCTTGATTACAGACGATATGGGAGATACACATTTCCTAAATGCATGCCATTTCCAAATGAAATAGTCTACTGAAATGACTCTTACCTCAAGTTGCAAGAAAAGATCTGAAAAGCAAACAGGAACGAATTATTTTCTTTTAAAAAAGCACAAAGCCTGGTTTACAGACATCATGTACACATCCAACATCCTCGCTATCAAGGTTCACTGGTTTCAAGGCTGCAGTGTTACATCCACAACTCAGTAACCCTGATGCAGCTTTGTGACCAGCAGTCTTGTAAAATGAAATGCGCTGGCTGCACACTGGCTGCCCATTGCGGTTAAAGGCAGTACCTGCATTCCTCAGCCTCTCCTTGTACTGCTGGTCCAGTTTCTTCATTCGTTTCTGATACTCCTGCAGTGTGCCTGGATGAACAACCACAGGTGAGGAATCAGTTATCATTTAAAAAAAAAAAAAAAAACTAACTATTTTAAACAGAAATTACAGAAATGAGTGGCGGATAAAAGGATTTGAAAGCTGGATCAAAGTGACGTCACTTTTACAACACAAACTGTACACCGATTTAAACATCAGGAGTAAACCTGAAGGATGCTTTCTATTACACTGCTTCATATAAACCCATCAGCTGCCACGTGACTGTCACTCCCTACAGACCCATACCTACCTTCTTGCAGTTGTGCTAGCTGCCTTTTCAGAGACGCCAGCTTGTCCTGGTACATCCTAAAGAAGAGACCAGAAACAGAAGCAACAGATAATACCAGACAGTGATTAGAATACTATTCCCACCCCCGAACAAGGGGAATATTAGACTGTTAATACTAAATGAAGCAGGTTCTGACACAACAACTGAAACATGGCAAAAACACGGGTACTGCCTGAACTGAAGGGATTCCGATAGTGTTTTTATAACCTTGATACACAAAAGGTCCTATTCAATGGCTCTTAAACTTTATTTAGATAGGAATGTTGACATGCAGAAACCTACATTTATAATTAAGAGCAGCTGGGAGTATATTTTCCTGCAGCTGAAATCAGGCTGGCTAAAGAAAATAAAAAATCTAGATCAATCTATTTTACAGCTGCTCAGCAGAGGGCAGCATCACACACACACACACACACACACACACACACAGAGTCTGGCCTATTTGCACAGTCACACTGGAAGCCTGTTCCAGCGTTTAGACATGCTTGCCTAGGGAGCAACTAAAAATACAGACGCGTCCGTTATCTGAACCAGAACAGAAGACCTTGAAGCTCAAGCGCCATCACACTCACTGCTCTTTAATTTCAACATAATCATCTTCATCCTGCTTGGCCAGGTCGGTTTCACTGGCATCCTCCGTGTCTGGGGGGAAAACAAGAAAGGACCAGATGAAAGAAAGATCTGCTTATTCATTCAATTCAAACACGTCCAATTCACTGTGTTTTAAAAAGCATTTCAAAAGAAGAATAAGACTTCAGGAGAGAGATAACCCCAAGCCATAACTTTCACCTGGAACGTTTTCAATATTGCCAGGAGTACCATCTCTGTTTCTGTTCCACCGCTCAGCTTGAGATTTGGTGGAGGAGATGCCAGGCACAAGCTAATAGGATTTGTGTCCACAAAAGCAGCCCCATCTCAGTCTGTGCTTTCTGCATGAAAAATGAAAATACTCCCATGGAAATGTGTGCAATGACTGGAAGCTGAATAACGGCATGCCCCGCTGGTACCTTGTGCCTCCTGCTTTTCAGAACAAATGATCATTTTCATCCTGATAATCAACTGTGCCCCCCTGCCACTGCACCCCCGAACACACGGGCTTACACTATGAAAAGCACACCCGATGCACGAACATTAAAGCACAGCCACTTCCTTCAACCCTCCAAGGCACTGCATTACTTTGTATTCTGCAGTGTTTCATATGCCGCTGCAGAACGCTCCACTGCTGTTACCTTGCTTGTCTCAATAAGATACTCAAATATCTATGATAATGAGTGATGTGCGCCCTTCAAATTAACATTGTAATAAAATGCATCATTGGAAGGTTTTATATGCAAATTTAATACGTGCATAATACCAGAAGCTAGCAGATGTCTAATGTCTCCAGTGGAATATCAATATAAATATTAACAAAATGATGCAAGCTGTAGCCTGCCAATCACTTCAAAAAGTACTCCCCTCCCCCACCCCCACACTTCATACAGCAAATTTAAATAACACACAATTCACGCATCATATTTAAATAAATCAATGTAACATTTAAAAAGCAAAAACACAAGAGATGGTGCAAACACAACGCAAACAATGCGGCCAGCTTTACATCACAAGCAGAACTCATATGCAATTTACCTTCGTTGCTAATTAGCATGTGTGCATTACCAGCCTGTCAACTGTTTTCTTCCTTTACAGCACAGCACTAGCTTCATGACCATTTAAACAGAGTTAGTACCACACACACACGGTACAGGAGCCCATTTTAATTCAATAGCTGACCTCTGTCTCTCCTTTTCTTAGTCACTACTCGCATAAGCAAGTCGCCACGTTTAAATAAACACATCAGAATAATAAGAAACTGGGGTTACAGATGAAAACGAGCAAATACAACGTATTCTGAAAAGCAACCGAGTTTATCCGAGCCTAGCGCATTTACTGCAACACTTACAACAAAACACACTTTCAGAACCATGCAATGGCCAGAATGAGACACACACACTCGTTTTCGATTCATTACAGGTTAGTACAAATGTAAACACATACAACAATGTATAATGAGAGAGACGCCGGGGTTTAAAAAAAACAAAACAAACGCATAACATATTGCATCATCGTCTTCAAAATGAATAAATGTTGACCTGTTTATTCTTATTCTTTTACCTTTATTCATGCAACCCAGAGTCAGATCCAGACGTGGTGAACAAAACACAGTTATATTAGAAATCAGCCAACAGAAAACGGGTTCGGGATCGCATCAGACGCATAAATACTGGACCTAAATTAAGGCCCAAGCAAAAAAAAAAAAAAAAAAAAAAAAAAAAAAAATACGGTCGTCCAGAGCTTGGTCGCTTTAGCTGGTTAATAAACGGGCTGGCTATGTCACGATTACTCTGTTGCCATGGCTCCACTCAAAGGTGCTTTTAAAGGTCGCGAATGGAGTGATCGTGCGGCTCTCCGTGTCGAGTCCTGCTGAACACCCCGCAGCATTTAACCGACGCCAGCTCGGTCCAATAAGATAAGAGCTCCTGATCTCGTAAACCAGTCATATCCACGCTGTCGACTTCCGCAGCTGGCTGTTTTCGAGTTAGGGCTGTCATTTGTCAATGCTCGGTCCCGGGGCTGGGAAATCCTCTGCGAGTTTCCTTTGCCAAACAAACAGAAGAAATGCAGCGAACTGTGAACACGGTGCCTCGTACGGTACCCCTGCAACCGTGCTTGTGAAGCGGGATATAAACAGCTCAAACCCAGCCTTGTTAACAACAATAGGGGGTGCAGATATCACATTCCGTTTATTTACTAGCATTTCCTGCAAGCTGTTTCTAACGACTGCATTTGAAAATAAAATGCTTCAACTATTTCCAGCGCCCTGCAACAGTTATTAAAGATAGTGTATTTATGCTGACAACGCCATGTCTACCTAGTTACTACTAGTAGTATACCACTACTAGCTAATATATACCAGGCTGCATTTCAATTACACTTACAGTACAGCCACCGGTACCCAAAACAAACCGAAATCTGCATTCAAAAGCCGTTTGTGAGCGATGCATGCGATGCACAAAGTGCACAGTTCGTGTGTCCGGGGTGGCGTGCTTACCTTCTTCGGAGTCTCTCCCTCTGTAACTCCGATCATCGTCTTCATCCACACTGTCCAGCTCTTCCTCGTCGTTGTAATAATCCACCACCGGCGACAGCAGGGTCGAGGTCATTTTAACTCATTTATAAAAAAAAAAACACACAACAACTTCAATGTAAATAACCCGACCCAGGTTTCGTAACTGAGAGCCGCATCACACAACCCCTCCAAATAACACCAAGGACCCCCGCTCACCACTGACGACACCAACGATCTGCCTCACTGTAAATCAGACAGTCGCTGTATTTTTAACATTGCACGTCGAGTACTTATCGGTTGTTTGCGGTGGAAATAATCATCAAATCGAATATTTCGCTAGCACATTGCCGGCAATATCAAACTTCAGCCGAAATCCACACAGGCGCTAGCAGCGGGCCTTCCCTGGTCGGAACTCGAGCTGAGATAAAGCTGACTTTTTGAATTTCCCCCGTGCTTTTCAGCAATCTTATTAATTTAAGAAGTCTACATAACCCGCGAATGTATATATATATTCTCTTTTCCTATAAGTTTGGTGTAGGGTCTTTGCTTTCCCGGTGGCGCGGCGGCTAGCAGGAGTGATGGCCTCTGGGAAATATAGTCCCTGAGTTCGGCGGCACAATGAAGAACTACAACAGCGTGTGCGCAAGCGCACCTGGTGAAGGTGTTTGGGCAACAGGAATTAAACTACTTTCAGTAATGTTCTTGTGATTAAACTCCTTGTTTCGAGACAGGTGCAGGTTGTTAGAATAATCTACTGCCTTAAACTAATAGTAACCTATGACATTATATAGAGTCTTGAATTTACTAACACAGTCACTTACCCTTTTATAATATATTGTGTGCATAACACACACACATGGATATGTATATACACACATATGTGTATATATATATATATATATCTATATATATATATATTCTAATATATTATATAGATATATAATATATACACATATTCAAAACATGTGTATTATTTATTAAAGAGATTATATTATATATATATATATATATATATATATATATATATATATATATATATATATATATATATATATATATATCTCAATGAAGTACATTTATTATGTGTACAAAACTTATTTTTTCCAGTTATTAAAAAAAAACAAAAACATATATTTGACGCATGAGCGTGTTATTTCATTGCGGTGTCTGATCAGAAGAAGGTCCAGGGGTTTTGTTTGAAACAGGCCTGTAGTGTTCCTCCCATTCCCTTCCGTTAACAGCAGATGGCGCTGGTGCACACTATCTTTTCGGAATCCAGTATATGGTTTGCAGGTCACCTGTACAATATTCAAACTTGACTATTCGGCTTTATTTATCTACCTGGTTAGCCAGAAGAAAATACTGAACAAATACAAACAACGTGACAGTTTTGTACAATAAATATCAAACAAATAATGACACTCACGCTACTGCACTACAGTACTCTCAACGCTTTAGAAGGCGAATGCTCCCTAATAACAGAACTTCGTGTAGATTCCATGTGATTTTTTCCCCTTCCTGTTAAAGCTGCAGAACTCGGCCAACCTGCTGTATTGCACAGCGGGGCATCAGTATAATATCACCAGATTTAGCCAATCACTGTGCTGTCTGTTCCCTTTTCTACTAGAGCGGGTATGAACACTGTCCAGCCTCGATTCACAGTGTAGACACCAGCTCTAGCGTTGAATTGAGACATTAACTGGCTATTGGATCTACTGTATCTGTGCCCTTCAGTGCAATGCTGAAGACAGAATCCGAATCTTCAAAGATGATGATGTCAGTGTTCTACATTGTCACTCTGTGCCATGTTGTAGCCAGGGCAGCGTGTGTCGACCACTCTGTGGCATAACAGAAGAAAGATGCATGGTACAAGACCGGCACTGTGCCACCTAGAAACCACGCCCATTGCCTTTATTTTCACACTTGGGGTTTGTTTTAGCACTTGGGGTGTACTCTCCTGCAGAAGGCTGTTGCAAACTTTCAAGGGAAGAATGTTTTTAGGCGTGACAAACTAAACGCAGCCTCTGCACGGTCGTGACCTCACACGGTGAAAGGCGCACTTGTCTTTTTCAACAGCCCTTCCTGTCACACTGATTAAGAAACGAACCCGTCCTGTTTTCTGCCCTATCAGAATCTTATTGGGAACTGGTTTGTATTTTTGGAGGTAACTGCGCAGTCGTGGAAAAACAAACTGCTGTTTGAACTCAGGTGTATGTCCTTGAACTACGAGCGTCAATTGAGATAAAAAAAAAAAAAAAAAAAAAAAGTTAGTTTGCCAGTGACAAGGGCAAGCAAGCTAACAAATATGAACTATGCCCTGGGCTACTGTCGACATTAAACATTGCAAAACACAGATCTGCAGGGAATCCCCATACATGCAATTACAATTTTAGCATTTCAAGCATTTCTGAATTACATCCTTATGGATGCACACGCAGTACTGTACATTTCAATAAAACATCGGATAAACGTGCTAACTTTATCTGTACAACCTTATTATCAATGCATAGGCTGTGTTGCAAGTTGAGCTGTCCAAGCAGCGGCGCTGGGAAGCATCCAGGTAGCAAATACAATTCAGCCACAATTCCGTGTAATTATTTGCGGACTCTGTACACCAGTTGAAATTAGTCAGAGAGAGCGTGTTGTACAATTCTATACATAGCACGTTACGTGCCCGAGTCATTCAAAAAACATATATTATTAGATTCCAAAACCACATCCCTTTGCCCTCACAGTATAGATAGTTCATAATTAAGACTAGCTCAAGAGAAACGATCAACAGACGATTCCCTCTTCATCCATTGCACCCTATGCACGCGTCGATTGGCTCTGTGCTCGATTGACTCACCCTGCAGATAGGACCGCACCTCCGAGAGAGAGAGAGAGAGAGAGAGAGAGAGAGAGAGAGAGAGAGAAGAGAAAGAGAAAGAGAGAAGAAACGAGCAGTGTGTATTTATCGTGCTGTTGTAAGCGAGAGCGCAGTGACAGCGCGCAAAGTGCGTGCCCGGCGACGCGCAGCACATTCCCAATAGGCGAGGCTCCCACAGCCCGGATCCCCAGGAGCAAGGTTTGCGTTTTGTTATTTCATTCAACTCTTGTTATTTCCGCCTGCCTGTAGTGCACTGTGCCCTGTGTGCTCGCTTGCAGCTGTCACGGCAGGGTTTTTTTTTTTTTTGGGCCCGAGGAAGACGGTTTCATTGATTCAGGAAGTCAAACTGCTGTCTTTTAAAAGAGAAACGGCGACTGACACCCACGGAGAGCAACGTCGTGCGTTTTATTTGATCGTGTAAGAACCAGGACTTTCCGGAGAAGGGACCCCAACCTGAGCGGTCAGTTGGTAAATGTTAACAACGCCGTATTATTTGTGTTATTGTTAATATTATTAATATTGCTCCAGAAGGGTTCATGTAAGTTTAAGAAGTTTAGCACGCCGGCTGTTTTCACGTCGTGTTGAATTTGAATTTGAACACAACGGTGGATAAGAACAAATGTTACAAGAACACTGCCGAGTCTAAATTGAACACGAATGTAGGTTTTTTGTCTAATCTAACAAGTTATAACACACCTACAAATTTGTATAGCGTTTGACTTTTTTAATACAATACTGAAGACAGTCGACAAGGTGCTGAGTGCGGAACCCGCTCACGTTATCTACTTCGGATCTGAAACCAAATTAAAATCGCCGGGTATTAATTCTGAAACTAATGGGTAAGGTTATGAACAGCACACACATGTAATGCGGCAGGTTTGATAACTGTTGCGTATTTTATATGCTTACTCTGTCATGTTTTAGATTAAGCGTGAGAAATGCCATACTGGTGCCCAGTAACAGAGACGGCTAAACTTAATACATAACATTTAAATGTGACTTTAGTAGACTGACTGTATAAGTGTAATGTTTGATATTGTTATGGGTAAGTGTGGCCCACGCAGCAGCCGGTACCGTGTGCTGTGCACTCCAGCAATGTGTGTCGGGGTGCGGCGGGGGGGCTTTTCCTGGTTAGCAAAGCTGACAAGCTACGTTTCTTCCTAACCCGACAGTATATACCGCTTCTCTAACGCTGCGTTTCTTCAAATTGAATTCTTAATAAACAGTTTACAGGAGTAATCCGCTCACGGGTCGCGCAGTATGATAAAGCCATACTAATGTAAGCTTTGAGAGCTTGTGGTTACTTGTGATCGCCCACGGTGGGGTTGCATATCCCCGGTGACGGTATGTGGAGACGTGTGGCTCGATGGGACTTCTTAATAGTTGGTTACGACATTCCTTAGCACAAGTTGCGTAAAGAGTCGGAACTGGGAAGTTTTCAACCCCAGTCATAAGCAGCTGTGTGTGTGTGTGTGTGTGTGTGTGTGTATATATATATATATATATATATATATATATATATATATATATATATATATATATCTATCTGAGGCTCTACGTTACCTGTATGAGAACATACCATACCGATTCATCATCTGCGCGGTCAAATACATGTTTGGTTTATATTGTATTTAAAACAAGTTTTAGAAATGATTTTTATAAGGCGTGCAGTAAATATGAAACTAAACTGGGTTAATTTGGTTGACAGCAACAAGCTTTTAATTCATATTTTAGACTAGTAGGCCTAAAAATGAAATTTATTTCAATTACAGTTTTCGTTTTACGTCTGACTTGTATATTGCAATGCACTTTTCCAAAACATTAACAGTGTGTTTGTTACAATATCAGTACATTTACATCAGTGCTGTGGATGGCCCAGGCAGGATGCTGGGATGCTGAAAGTAAGGGTTGTCATCATGTGTTACACACTAAGTGTAATCTAGAGTAAGGATTGAAACATTCATGTTTAACCTTTACAGAGCCATTATTGCTGCAAAAAAATAAAAATGCAGGATCTCTCATCTGAATGAGTTCACTGTGTTACTCCACGTGGTCACTTGAACTACCCTAGCAATGCACAGGAGCTCTGTGCTGGATTGTAACAATAAGTGGTTCAGCTGGTGTTTCTGAGTGTGAGGTGGCAGGGCAGCGGGACGGGTTTTGACAGCAATGCAGTTTAATTCTAAACTGTATATCTGGCAATGTTATCTGGGATGCTCCAGTTCTTGAAGCACGTTGAGATTAATAATACATACAGTG
>NC_054591.1:1009587-1034587 GCF_017654505.1 Polyodon spathula
CGGGTCAGACTCAGACACTGGGGAACTAGCTAGCTACTTACACTGGGATGGAAATGAGGCTCCCATTCATAACAGTTTGATCCATTCCTGGTTCTACTGCGAGTTTAATGCGATAGACCTGAGCTTGTTGCCTATACACTGTGGCTAATCAAGCCTGTAGTAAAACCTGGAATGGGTGAAACTGCTATGCAATACGAGGAATATTGCCATTCCTATTGCAATATTCTATAAATTTGCATGGTATTTTTGCAATTTTTGATGATTTGTGATGGTTACAATATGTATTTACCATACCTCTCTAAGGTTTATAATGCTTTACCATGTTTTCACTATGCTATGCTATAGTTAACTTTTATAAAGGCTCTTCCAAATGTAACTATGGATCAGGGTTGACAGATCCTCACCTGCCTCTCTCAAACTGGGATGTGTTGGGTTTTTCACCTGCAGGGTCTTCTTGATCTTGGCAGTAATCTCCTCCAGCTGAGCTGAGATGCTCTCTAGGGAGATTTCTGCCAGAGGGTTACAGTACTGGTCTATCAGGACAGCCCCTGTAGGAAGACAAAAGCACCATTTACCATACTGGTTGTCCAAAACCTGCACCATTTACCATACTGGATTTCCAAAACCTGCTGTGTGTTTGGTTTTAAATTGCACAGGAAAATGCCACAGAATGACTGACCCAAACCAAGACACCCCTTAGGGCTAAAGTCTTCTCCCTCTCCTCCACTCTGAGCTGCCCAGACCAGACCTACCCTCCAGGGGGCACTGCTGGTCTGGGGATCTCCCGAAGAAACCCTTCAGGCTCTTCAGGACGTTTTGTTGTCGAAGGAAGTAAAGAATTTTCTTTGCATAGTACTTGAGCGTCAAACCCTTCCTGAAGGCCAGAGAGAGAGAGAGAGAGGGAGACATGATCAAAGCCAGATCTTTTCCCCACATCCCTGCTTTAAGATCACTATTAGGGTTGTCTATCACTGGTCTTTCTTTGTGAGCCCTCAACTGAAATGGCATTTGGATCATTCGATTGTGCCCCTATTTGTGTCTTGAAAGGCAATATTTAGATATGCTATCAGGTCCTATGACTACAAAACTAAAAACCATCACTTATTACTTATGGATATAATGAGGAGACACTGAAAAAAACCATCAGTCAAAAAATTATTATGAAGTTTCTTTTAGCAGTACTGAGTATTGTTTTAGTTCTGGATGAAATGTGGTGCTATTCTTCACAGCAAGCTGTAGAAAAGCATCCTTCCATTTCCAGCATGGAGGTTACAGCAGTGGGGTGTGAGGGTGCTGAAGGAAGGGCTGAGCGCTCACCTCTTGTCGGAGTTCAGGATGGAGATCAGCTCGTCCTCACAGAAGTGCTCGGGGGCTCCAAGGGACTCGAGCTCCTTGAAGCTGTCCCCCAGAACCTGGCCAACGCAAGGCTGCATCACAGATCACTGGATTAGTTCTGCAGGGAGAGCTCTGCGCGTCTCTACCCAGACCCAGCGCCCCATTTCACCCACACTAGACATCAAGACACGTCCATTCCTGATCCTCAATGAGATGTTTCAATTATCAGGGCTTGCAACTCACACTAACCTGTCCTGGGTTTAGGAACTTTCCTTGTTTAGTTCGGTTACCGAAATGACAAGGTGCCTGGAGTTTGAACAATCGGGCCCCTGAGAAATCTACTGTGACCTGATCGCAATTGTCATCGCAGCATGAGTAAGAGTCTATGGATTTACTAACAAAGCAGTCAACATTAAACTCCTGGCTCCTGATCATTTAAATAACATACTTTTGAGGTAGTTCTGAATCCCAGGACTGGGTGCAGAGCTGTGCACAATCCAAGCCCTGAATGACGCTGATCACCAATGAATCTATAGAAATACTATAATGCCTAAAGCAGGTGTTCCCTTAACAACAACAAGACCTGCCTTTTCTGTTTTTCCCCTTGCTTATTGTAATGACTCTGCATACCGGTGTTACTGTATTACCTTCATTAAAAGAACCACACCCTCCACACATAAAAAAAGCACAGAAATCAGACAGAAAACTTACAACTTCCACAAAGAAGCGCTTGGAAAACGACTTGATGGATTTTCGGATCTGCAATCCCACGGATTGGCGTGTTCGGAACTCCTTCAGCCAATCACAGCACTCCAGCTGCCGGTAGTACTTCAGCAACCTGGGCCATCTAACAAGACAGGTCAGGGGTCAAGCAGGTTCTGTGGGATTCATGTGGGCGGTCAGAGAGTATAGCCAGCACTAAAATAACGTTTATGGAAAATCTGCACTATTTCAATTAGTTCTGGGAGATTTCAGGTCCCATTTGCCAATGCAAATGCGGTATGCCCCTGTAGTGGCCAAAAGTGGCTACAGCCTGTGCAGTGTTAACTTGCCACTAGAAGTCTGAATCTGAATATCTAGCCTAAAACTGTTTTGAATTATCCCACTTCCTCTCACCAAGCTGGCGTGACTGATTTGACGGAATCAAACCAGGCAGTTCCTGTTACCCTTAAGGCTTAAGGGATGGCAATAAGACTCCTGTTGCATAGCAGTTTGATCCATTCCTGTTTTTACCACGAGTTTAATAAGACACACCCGAGTTTGTTACCTATACACTGTGGCTAATCCTTTGGATGTTGAATTGTGTTTTTGTTTGCAAACATTTCACAAGGTTATAAATGAACCACTGCAGACCATGGAGAGAGTATGCATCACAACACATAATGTGATTAGGTACTAGCAAGCAGGCTGTGACGTCAACAAGAGGCATAGCTACCCTACAGGCTCAAGTGTGTCTAAATATGAAGACAGTAAATAAGCATTTAAATGACCAATGGCAGGAAAATGTAAAACCACACTTCCAGAATGGGATAGAAAACAAAAAAAAAAAAAAAAAAAAAACACAAATAGCAATCAATGCCAGTTGCCAAGAATTACAGCAGAAATAGATGTCTATGACTCAGCCTCCTAGCAGTATATGGAAATGTGAACACAGCAGTAGTGTAAACAGCAGTTAATATTTGCATTTTTAGCACTAGACGATAGAGTAATACCAGGCTGCATGGCTTTGTAATCGAGCAGTGGTTTTATTTTTATATAATCTAACCCTCGGATGCTTGTTTGCTGAGCGATCACAGTTTGACAGTTGATATATACATTATACATGTTAAAATCGGTCTAACTTCGGGGGTACATGCTTATAGACGACCTCGTTTCATTACACACTAACAGGGCGAATCGTTGATTTATGTTTTGCAAACCAGTACCTGAGTTTATACTGGTGTTCCCAGACCTTTCCCCTGCCGTGACAGACGTCATGTAGACGCTTACAGCTGCAAGACACGCTGGCTATGTCAAAGTAACTGAGAGCAGGGAAGCACAGGATGAACTCGAGTAACTCTGCCGGCAGATCGGTCAGTTTTTTCCCATGTGCATCAGAAATCTGCCCAATTAATCCCAAGCATCCATCTCCACCACACACCGCAGCCATCTTCCCTGAGCTCGATGACATCATGCAGCAGACGCACTCTGTTATCTTTAAGCGCTGCAACGCGGCTTCTACCAAGGGATCTATAAATGCATAGGATTTTTAATATGTGTTCATGTTAAAAAATAAAAATTAATATGCAATTATCTATTGTTATTTAAAAAAAAAAAAAAATGGCTGCTAGAAAAAAACAAACTAATTTCACCAGCTGATTTAAAAATAAATAAATCAATCAATAAATCAATCAATCCTGCGCTGGTATGCGTCTAAGCGCTTCCTGACAGTTAGGAGCCGGGTTTCTGTGGCTGGCTGGCATAGAATGGGCGGTACCGTTTGAAAATGATTGATGTTTTCTTTAACAATGATATTTCAGGGTTTAACTACTGAATAATTAATCAATTTGATCCGCCAATGGCTGGGCTTCCTTGTGACAGAACCCTTCAAAGTGGTCCAATCGAAGTTAGATGGGCGGGTTTATGGCCTTCTCCGCGTAGTCTCAGTTTGTTTTTTTAATTTTTTGCTCTTAGGAGTCGTTTTGTTGTCGTTATATTTGAAGAAATATTTTTTATGGGTTATAGAAAATTAATAGATTGTCGTTCTTTTGTTTCAGAACTGCGATGGAATGAAATACGAAAACAAGACAAATTGCTGGGGGGAAAAAAACCCGAATCAACAGCATGTTGGAGTGAACTGGAATGAATTACACAGACAATAACGTGGATTTAAAACAGCTGCTGTGCCTTCTGGTTACCAAACGTGACGTTGCATCATACTTGTAAAGCGGACTTTGCGTGTATTTCACAGTGGAGAATCGAAACTTTTTGGTTTTTGGATTTTCGCTGCAGCCAGGAGTCGAAGGAAGATGATACGTAGCTGTACAGTTGTTGCGTGAGTCATTAACACAACAAACCTCTGTGAAAATAGCACATCATCACTTTGTATATTTACAACGATGTTTAACAAGTACAAAACATGCAGTGAGACGGGATTAGGTTGTGTTAACTAAGAGAATGACAGCAAAGGCGATTTTAAACGAGACTTAATAACAGTTATTAATTCTGTATACCGCCCCAGGCGTCTGCTGTATATTGACTTTGGTGAGAAAATGCATTAACAAACACAAACTACGACGTAAATGCTGACTTTAACAAGTAGCTTTTTTAAAATAAAAGGTTAAAGTGATGAATGATCTCTTGTATGAAGGAAGATTTACAAGAAAATCGACTAAATGGAACTCGAAAACGCACTCTGCAGTTCAGCATCAGCAGCACCGGCCCTCGCTGTGAAACTTCTTTCTGTTGCCATAGAGACTGGAACTCTCTCGATTTGTCTCGGAGCCTTGGTATTTTTATTTATTTCCCCTAAATAAAACGTAGCATCACGACCAAACATTTGATGTGCGTTAGAGGCGGAATTTCTAACTTTAATATCAATTCTAGCTTTTTTTTTTTTTAATTTGGTTGACCATGGCTCGAGCCCTAGCGTCCAGGATGGGTCTAAGCGCCCTGAAGAGGAAGCAGACCAAAAGCTTCAGTGTGAGGATCGTCACCATGGATGCGGAGATGGAGTTCAGCTGTGAGGTGAGCACACGAGTGTGGCGCTGGCCGGGGTATAGTCCAGTCTTAACAGGGCAAGAGTAAAGGGAGCAATCAGCTGGCAAGCGTAACAATCGGCGTTTTAGCAATTCCAAAATGTAAACATTCAAAATAGATTGAAATCTTTGCAGTTGGTGGCTGGGATGTAGGGTGTATAGATTCGGAGGGTAATAATAAACAACATGTCCGTAAACTGTAGTTTTCTTCCCATCCTTCGCTTTTTTATATTGCCAGCAGTTATTCGGTGGTTTGAATTGCAATGAGTCAAATGTTGTGGTTTTTGTTATTTGATAAGTCTGTTTTATAATTCCTATGTCAGCGTACAGGAGCTTGTTTTAAGTTGTAGTTGCTTGCTATAAATATATGCACCACAGGCTCGATAAGCTAAAGTGTCTATAGAAGTAGGTGCTGGCCCCTGCTGATTGAAAGACGGGTTGGATCATCAAGCCTGCTTTGCATGTTCCTGTGACAAGCAACTAGAAGTGAAAAATAGCTCCGGAGCGCCTTAACACAAACTTCTCGCAGTAAGAATCACTAAGGAGGATTTGAAAACAAAATTGTAAAAGGGGGGAAAAAAAAAAAAAAAAAAAAACTTGAAAAAATAATGTAAGCAGTGTAATCTTTTTAACAATATTAACAAACCTCCAAAATATCAAACCGCCTAAAACCTGAAACCTATCAGGGTCAAAAATGTGTGTTGACTCCAGATAGCTGCAGACTTTTCACCCGCACCTCCTCTGTAAAATCTGAAGTGCCAGTGTGTGGGGCTTAAAGTGAACTGAATATTAAGAGCTAAACAGCCGGCAAAGCGAGTCATCTCTTCTGCTTTTCTCTGATCTCGGATAACAGGAAACGAGTTGCTCACGACTGAGGAATGCATTTTAATTTAACAATAAACAGATGGCGTTGAAACGTGTGATGCCTTTTATTAAATCTGACTGGCGGAAACAAAAAAAGCTTGAACGAGCACTTTGATCCATTTAGTGTATTATTTTAATACCCAGTCCTTGTGAATGGCCATTCCACATCAACACTGGTTTAAAAGAATTGCCAGAAAATACTAACATAAATGGGATCAGAGTTTGCTGAGTAGGTTTGTGTTTGTCAAATGACACTCTCTGCATTGGGAAGTTCTGCTCAGCCCTGCACATGTGTGTTTTTTTTTTATCTGCATACAGCATTGTAGGATCCCTTTGCAATCAGTTAGCTTGGCTATTGGTTCAGTGCATACTTCTGAATGTGAAATTTCTGAATGTGATCACTCCCAATGCAGGTACCTGCCAGAGGTTACACAAGCACTCCTGAGACCGGCTTACTAAGTGCTTTCAGTTTCCAGCCAAATGTATCACGCCAGTTCTTCATGGATCATTTTGGAAGTTAATTTTGAAGCAAGTGCAATGGCTAAATGAACTAGGATACAGCACTGCCGTTGTAAATATAGCGCTTTATTTTTAGTTGTTGATTTGGACTTGTACAGAATATACCAAGAGGAATGAAGCGGGCGAATGGCCCTGGTACTGGCTGTACAGTGACCTTTGCTTTGATTCCATACCTCAGAACTTGTACCCTGTCCTTTTGAGATCTGAACCTGGAACACCTCCCCATTGCACATCAGAGTCATGGCAGGGGTGTGAGAATTGATTTGGAGAAACTCTCTGAGTCTTTCTGCCTTGATCCCTCCACACAGAGATGTTGTTGAGAAGTGAACTCTTTTAACACTGCAGACCTGTGTGTAGGAATGAAGCAGCTGGCCACTAAACTTACCTTCTGTATCAGTGCTCTCTCTTTATTTATTTTTCACTAGAATACACTTTCTGCTGTTAGTTACTTTGCGCTGAAAGAGCACAATCCCTTTACACACCTTGACAAAGAGTTATTTCTCTATGAAATTTATTTTTATATAAAAAGTGGAGATAGTAAATCTGTCGAAGATGAAGAGTCTTACAAATCCTGAATATTCAGCACCCAGAGTTTCAATATTTTATTTCACAGCACACACGTCCTTCTGGCAGGGTTTGTCTCGTATTGGGGTCGGATGCTTTGCTGAAAGGATTTGCATGATTTATAGTATTAACTATAATGATGGTTACTAAAAAGGTTTTTGATGTTCATTGGAGCTCATCCAAAGCATTACGTGAACCAATGTGATGAGAAATCTAATCTTTCATATTTTTTTGAAGGGAGGGGATGAGGGTGGTGCTCCAGTTAATCTAGATATATTGGGCAGCACTTGAAAAAGCAAGAAAATAATTGTGACGGTTCTATACAGTAAGTCTCCAGCTTCGTTGAGCACATCGCTGACCTTTTCCCTCGTGTTTGTCCGTATAGGTGAAATGGAAAGGGAAGGACTTGTTTGACCTGGTATGTAGGACCGTGGGGCTCAGGGAGTCCTGGTTCTTTGGACTTCAGTACAATATAAAGGACACTGTCGCCTGGCTCAAAATGGACAAGAAGGTAAGTCCAGCTCAGATTCCAGTCATGTGGATAGGCTCAGGTTTTGGAAGTGGTGTGTAAGCAGGTGGAGCAATTTGTCTAGCAAAATTGACCAGTGTTGGCGCTGAGGTTTTTTATTTGGCACTTTATTAAATATGGGATGAAGTCTTCTTTTTGTATAACCTTTTTCCTTTAAATTTTTATTTCTCCATAAAACTCACATTTGATTGCTGCCATTAAATTCCATGCTTGTTTTAATCAGCTAACGTGTGGATGAGATCCATGTTCTGTTTCTGCTGTGAACTGTGGAGTACACCTCGGGTTTAAGTGAATGACTGTTTGTGCTTCATTTGATGAATGTGTTTGTTTCTTCATTTTCTGAAGGTCTTGGATCATGATGTATGTAAAGAAGAGCCAATCACCTTCAATTTCCTGGCCAAATTCTACCCGGAAAATGCAGAGGAGGAGCTTGTACAGGAAATCACACAGCACCTGTTCTTCCTGCAGGTATGTGGTGTGGGAATGCTGTGACACCTGAGGGAAATGTCCATCCTATAACTTGCACTTGGAGCCGTGACTTGGTGTATGAGGTGCACCCTGAGGAAGGCACTAGTCGAAACAGAGATTTTGGCTCATTGTAGCGGGCCCCCAATTTTAGGTTGTATAAGGGTCTGGGAGTGTCTTCCTATTTCTATATAAAAATGAGTTGGCCTTTTCTTCCCCTGTCCCTGGTCACGCTCCCATCGAGCTTGTTGGAGACGGTTAGCAAAGCTGAACCCGTGTGACAGATCCTATCCACTCGGTGTTTTTACACCACAATGCTCAGAGGTTTCAGATGCCCCCTGAGCACAAAAGGAAACCAGCAGGCAGGTGACAGATCAAACAAGATTATTTCCAGAGCCGTGGCTGTATCACTTTCTGTCCTATTCCCGCTTGCCCTGCCCTTAATTTGTACTAAAAGCAAGGTTTATGTGTTGAGCCAACTAAGGAAACTATCGGTGGAAGAGCTGCCATTTCCATATGTGCGCTTGCTGTCAGGATTCCCAGTCCATTGAATACAGTGCTGTGATGACGGCCACAATAGCAGAATGCAATTGTGTCACTTTATAAAACAAATGTTTTATAAAGGTGCAGAATTTATTATAGAGAGTGGCGTTTTCCTTGGTTTAATGCTGACTGGAAACCTAGGAATCCTGATATCAACAAGAAATAACTTCCCAAACTTGAACCTTTATGACTGGTTTCACAGACCCTGATTACCAGCAGTCCTGGAATTACTAATGTTCGTTTAGATGAAGAAGTCCAAGAGAGGTGCTGAGAGAGCCTTGCTGTTCTGATGTAGCAGGATGGAAACTGTCAAAACTTTTAACAAAGTCAGGGGGCTGTGTTGATGGTGAGGAGTAGACCAAAATGCATTGTGTGTGACTCCTTGGTACACTTCTGTAGCACCCTCAGCATCTCTATAGTACACTGTTAAAACCTCAGCAAACCTCTGGAAGATCGTTTGGGTAGTATAGATGTTTCTCCAGCAGGGGTCAGGCTTGCTAAGAGAAATGTTGACACGTTGCAGTGTATAGTGGTAAATGAGACTTTGATCGGAAACTTCCTATAAGTTTTGTCACCCTGTTTTTGGTATTTAAGGAAAATCTCTGTAAATGTGCCCAAAGATATTATTCTGAACAGAAAATGAAATCCTCTGTGTGTGTGTGTGTGTATTCTATAGGCATTGTTGAGACTAATTTTCAAGCAAGCGCAAAGGCAATTTTTCACAGAGGAAAAAAATAGAATTGCCAGAATGAAAGTGGCAAGAAAGTATTCAGAAGTAATCAACTGCTCTGTAGTGCAGCTCAGTTGTTTTTGCTTTTTGCCTTTAAATAGTTTTTTATCCCTCTTAGAAAATGCGCCTTCCTTCAAACTGCAACAGGGCCCTTACATTTACTTAAAACTCACACAAAAACGAGTCTTCATTACACCTTGAGTACAAGACAGTGAAGCGGATACAGTAAGTGGAATGTATGTGATGGGCACCAGTGGTATATATCTGTCTCGGCCCACTGAATTATTAAACCTCTGTTGATCTTTCTTTCTTTCTGTTTAGCTTTTTAATTCAGGTTTGTTTCCTGGATGAGGTTAATCAGTAATCTCTTCCACTCTGCCTCTCCGATGGAGTGCAGTGAAGCAGAAGCTATATATATATATATATAATACATTGCAAGAACTCAAACCGTCGCACACACACCTGAACTCCAGGGAATTGCTGTGCCGATCACCATCTACGTTGTGCTTGAAGGGGTCAGATCTTATTAGAAAGTGATGCTGAGGTTTATTAAACTGGAAGGATCAATTAATTAGGCTGTAAGGGACACTCGATTAATACAACTGTTGCCATTACAGGTCTCCTTGTCTTTCTATTCTTTTTTTTCAATTTAGGTAGTGAAGGTCAAGGATTCAGCTCTTGGTGAAATTGCAGAGAATTAGATGTAATTGATCATATTTTCAAAGCCTTTACTCCAGGAATGATCTCCTATGAAAAGTAATGTGGTTAATTAAAGACGGCAGTAAAACCCAGATGGGTTTTGTAACGACATCATCAGTTTTCAAACGTGTTTTGCCTAATTTCACAAAGGCGTGTACCTTGTAGGAGAAAAAAGTGATTTACCAGGATACCGTTATACCATTTTGTTTAGGAATAAAAGAAAATATATAGACTGCTGTGGATATAATACTTGGATATTACAACTTCAGCTCAATGGTTTCTGGATTCCCCAATGTCTATGGGAGGGATTTGTCCACCCCAGCTCTTCTCCAGTAAATAAATCCAATTCTCTTTTGTTCTTTGTGTTTGTAATGTGCAGTGATTGGGACATCTGAAATTTAATTAAGTGCAATCAGTTCATAAACTAGGAAGTTGATTTCCTCTTAATGCAACAGCATACCGCTTCACAGCTTGAAGATAGTGGCAACCAATTTAATTTATCAAGAGGAGACAGATTTCACAAGCTGAGATCTTCCTGGCGGCTTTTTAATCCAAAAGCAGTAAGTTTGCGCAATCAAAATACAGAAACTCATTACAGAGTAAATCTCAGTGACGTTACTGGCAATGTGATCGAGATGTGCCCTTGTTGTTCTACAGAATATCCAGATGTAATCTTTAGTTGGTTTGCACAATCACCTTTGATCAGTTAGCACTGATCTTGGGCTACCAATGCAGTGCGACATTAGAGCTGAGTCTTGCTTGGCATTGGAACTATTTTATAATCTAAAGTACTAAACTAATTCAAAACAGAGTTTTACATGCTCAGAGTCAATAAGCACCAAGCATCTACATGCAAAAGGCTTTTATTAAATTAAGTAAAACAGCAAGCAGTCAAGCACATACAGATTTAAGACATCATGGTTAATGAACTTCAAATCTGTACAGTAATTGTATACATGGAGAAATCATTAGACTGGCTCTCAGATGTCATTAAAACAAGTTAGTTTCCCATAAGAAATAATACATTATATTGTTGTTCTCTTTCAATTTAAATCATTTTCTGTTGAAAGGATTATTTGATGAAAGCTTTGGTATGCTAAAAGGAGTGTACTGATCTCACCCTCGCCCCAGCCCTCCTTACCCCCCCCCTGCCTTTGTGCTGTCTTTCACAGTCTCATGTTTTTAACCCTAAACTCTGTTGTAATAAAAACCAAAAATCAAACATTAAATAGGAGATCTCTGCTGCTGAACACTGGCTGTGTTTTCTGCCTTTGGCAATGTGCTGAAATGATTGTTTTAACGTTTCTTTTTTCTGGTTTTATTTCTTTGCATGGGGTAAACCTGAGATTTAACATCTTGTTTCTGGTTACAAGTCCTGATTTATTTCTTTACTTTGTATGCTCTTTTTATTTATTTATTTTTAAGTCTTATTAAAACTACCTTGCCTTTGAAACACTAGCATGTATTTCTAATACCAGTTCTAAAGAACAATATCAGTGGCTGTTTTGTGAATAAAGCAACCTTTTTGAAGTTGACAGTCAGGGTGCTGCTCTGACGAAAGTCAGTTGTGCCTGATGGGGGAGCACTGATTCCACTAAGAATAAGAGATGTTATTTTTAGTGAGAGAAGGAAAGTTTGGAAAATCACTTCAAAGACTTCCAAGCTTCACTTGAAATACAAACATCTCCCGCTGTTTGCCTTATACTGTAGTTTCAGGAATGTGCTGCCTGTAACGGGACTTAAAACTCAATATTGCCAAGTGACATTAAAGTCTTTCATTCTCCTCTGACAGCTGCTTATCCTGAAGCAGAAATGTGGTATTTAGGTCAGTCGTTATAAACTGAAATGCTTTCGGCTTTTAAGGTTTTCGTGATTTGGTAAGCATGGTGGATCAGACTTCAAAGCATTAAAGAACATTTTAACACCTTTTCTTTTGTGTTTCTTTTTTAAGTTTAGTTTTAGCTGTAGGTGTCCTATTTATTTATTTTTTGGTAATCAAATGGAAATCTTAAATTCTCAATCCCTGTGTGCAAAGTTTTGACACTGTGCCCCTTGCCTCCTGGTAAACTGAATTCTTCCTGCTAAGTTTGCCACTTTACCCAGCCTGCAGATTTGAAGAGTTAGTGACCTACATCAGTGTTACATATTTGGCCCCCAAGAACCTTTCAGCCACCGCACTAACATGACCCTTTAATGGCACTTCATCTTCTGTCACTGGATACTAATGCTGCAGGATTTCTCATATTTAGATCAGATCCACGTGTCCTAAAACAGGCACAAGGCAAGCCTAACATTCTTAACCCTTTTTCAGGTGAAGAAGGAGATTTTGGATGAAGAAATCTACTGCCCACCTGAAGCTTCAGTCCTCCTGGCTTCCTATGCTGTGCAGGCAAAGGTATGAACAAGCATGCATTCAAACCCTGCTTCTGATGACTGCTTAAATGCTCCTTCTATAATAGTGGACTTTAGCTACAGTGTAAACAGTGATCTTTTGATAGTGTATAAAGTTTCTAAGCCTAATTGCAATTAGTCAGTCCTGTGTCTGACTTCGATGTGATGGTTTTTTAAAAATTCAGACTGGATTGCTGGCTCTATAGCTCTATTTGTAGTTGTCAAATTCCTTGATTTTTGCCAGTTTACCATTTCAATCTAAATCTGCTACTGACACTGTACTTGGATAACGTGGAAGCACACTGCAGAGTAATTAAAAATAGTCTTTTCTAAAATAACACAATACATTAAGGAAACCGAACTGCAACAAAGTTATTTGGAGTGCAGGGAGCTGGTTTGCGTGTGAAGGGGGCTCTCGGGGAGGTTTCAGCTCTGTCACCTTGCACTGCATCAAGCTGCCCAGAAAGACACTGCTAAAGGACTGCGCACCCTGCTGGTGCACAACAGCACGAGAAGACTCGCTGGCTTGCGTGCAAGCATGAGGTGCATTATAATACTCGGGAGATACCGTTAAGGCTTTGTAAGAAGGACTGCTTTATTCAACACTTGACTGAGCAATGCTGCCGTTGCAGTCAAATCACGATAGCCTAGTTGATCCATCCTAGAGGTTTTTTTTTTTTTTTTTTGTGACTGATCAATAAAGGGATTCGTTTCGTAGTATGCAGTGCACGACAGTCTACCAGAAGTGCTGGGTTTCTGCAGTAGCTTCTTTAACTTTGTTGGCTAGTGAACAGAAAACTGCACTACAATCCCTAATTGGATACCAAATGAAGTTTAATAATGCATTTGGACTTCATGCTGAATTGCTTTCAGTTAATCATTTCTTAATCACTCTTTGGAAAAAGTGCTTTAGGATTTGGAGAGAAGCTGGAAGTGTAGCATGCTGGTAGACTCGTATCCCGCCAGAAATCCCTGTTAAATCAGAACCATTGATTACATGCTGATTAAAACCTTAACAAAAAAAAAAAAATGGCCAGTCTTTATGTTGATGCTAATAAATAAAGTGTTTGGGTTAGAATGCCTAGCACTCCAGTTTCTTTAACTCTTTAATCCTGGAGGGACCTCAAGGCCTTTTGTTTAACATGTGCTGCTGAAAATCACATGGGGATCTTACAGGTTCCAGTCTGAGGTGTAAAATATATATGTTTGTGTTCTGTTCTCTTGTTTACTCAATAAAGAAGTTCCTTTGTTTAGCTCGGCAAAAATAATTTAGGACTGAAAGGGTTAATGTGTGGCTGTTTAATTCACGCAGTTGTAGTTTTACATTGACTACATTTTAATTTAACATCAAGACAGAGTTTTCAGTTGTCGTTATTTGCCGTTGGTGATGCCTTACGTTTTTATCTCTTTTTTTTTTTCGATGCTGGTAACACTTTTTGCTGTGGTTCATATCCTAGCGAGTCTCGCACACTAAGTGTCGCTCTCTATTCTGATGCAGAGATTCTGAGCACACTTTCATCATGCTGGGAGTGACTAATCATATTATAATATCCCTAGACAGCAAGATTTAATGACACTATTATTTGGAGCCTTAGGATTTTAATATGTATTTAAACTTGTCCTGGGCTGCTTCCATGATTCATTTTCAATTCATTTTCATGGTTGGATTTGTTTAGCAGGTGTGTGAGACCCTTTGAACTGGTGCTCACATAATGCTTAATTACTTGTGCAATTGGTTTTCTTATTTCAAGGAATGCATTCTACAAAATAGCAATTCATCTAATAATATAATACACTCGCTGTGTCTGAAGACCTCCCGCTTATTTAGACATGCACCCCTAGGGCTATTTTAGACTTCAGGTGGCCTTTTTGAGGGATCTTAACAGACCCCTTTTGGAGTTCAGAATCTTGCTCTGACATTGTTCCCTTGTTTTGTTTTTCAGTATGGAGATTATGACCCCACTGCGCACAAGCCTGGGTTTCTGGCTCGAGAAGAACTGCTACCGAAGAGGGTGAGCAGGCCGCGTCTCCAGGACAGCTAGCTGCCTGCGGTTCAAAGCTTTAAAAGCAAAGCATTTACCCCCATTATTTTATAAAACTAATAAAAACAACAGCAAGAAATATTCAAGGTGGAAGTAAACATGGACGGCACACAAAGCACAGCGGAAGAGAGCTCCAGTCCACTCAGTGTTCATTTGTTTTAATGGTTTTTATACGATATACTGCTTTTTCCCCCTTAACTAGCACTGTAGTAATTTTGGACCCCAGTAAGATAAAATGCCCTTTGGGATGTTTATTTTTTAGTAGTTAAAGATCTAAACCCCCAGTGTTTTTTTTCATTCCTGGACATACTTGGAAATGAGGTGTTGCATCCCAATGAATCTGCTCTTTATAAATCTCTTCACACAATAATGTAACAGAGCGAGATCTTAAGAGAGAGTGGGGGTAGATTACTTCTTTGAGACAGACAGGGTTAGCAAATGAAAAACCTCAGATTGGAGTTTGAGGTACATCAGTGGCAGGTCTACAGCAAAGAGCTAGCTGTATAAACAGTGAAGCGTTTACCAGATTTCCATCAGTAAAGATATAAAAAGGGTTGGAATTAAGTTGCAATGTTTTGTAGTCAGGGTTTGTACTCTGGAGCAGAGAGCACTAGAATAGACCGGGGGAGTTATGGTGTTATTGGTATTATTCAGATCCCAGGTATTTGAACCAGTTATAAATCATGTCACCAAAGCTGGTCAACCTGCAAACCCAATTCAAGCACATGATATTTACATTATAGTCTTTTCTTACCTAACACAGTTCCCTTGAGCACAGAAAAGACTTAAATGTTTTAAATGGGCATTCTCCACACTATCGTTCCGGTTTTATGTCTGCAACATATTCCTCAAGATCAGTGGTGGTTTAGGTTTACAGTCCCTTGGTTTTTAAGTCTGGTTTTGGAGCACATTTGCATATGCCAGCTTATGGAATGCTTTACCTGATGATGCTGAGCCCACAGAAATTCCGGATCTTCTGTTAATTGACGCTGTTATTGATTATGGTTGCTGCTGCCGTGGTTGCAGGCTGTTTTTCTTTGCTGTTTACTGTGTATGTAAGATGTATAACTGAGTGTTTATTTGATGTATCCGGGGCTCTCCTGGAAACCAGCTGCAACTTAAGAGCCTATCCTGGCTAGACACTTTAAAATAAATGAATCTAATAAATACATGTGTCCTTTACGACCCCCTCAAGGTGATAAACCTGTACCAGATGACACCTGAGATGTGGGAGGAAAGAATTGCTGCCTGGTATGCAGAACACAGAGGGAGAACAAGGTTTGTTATACAGTCCTGGAGTCCTAGTGACAACCTGTAACAAGACCAGACTGGGGGTCCATGATTCCAATATAATAGTCTACTTATATTTTAGGGTCAACAAATTCAAAAAGACAATTTTCAAAACTGGGGTTGTTGGTGAATCCAATAATGAAAATACCTGAAGGAACCTTAAAAAACACAAATTCCGCACAGTAAATGAAAGCAGAATTGGTCTGAGTATTGAGTAAGAGAGGCACATACCCTTGTTGTGCAGCTAGCAGATTGAGATTCTGATTTATAGAATAGGACCTCTGTCACAGGGATAAGTGTGATACACAGAACATAAGGTTCAGTATATCCACCTCCCAGCTATGGATGTGTTGATTTGAAAAGTGGACAAATAGTGAAAAACAATACTGTGTAGTGTGTTAGTGTTATTATTATTATTAGTGTTATTGTTATTAATGAATTCATTTTTCTGCAGGGATGAGGCAGAGATGGAGTATTTGAAGATAGCACAGGATCTTGAGATGTACGGCGTGAACTATTTTTTCATTAGGGTAAGACCTGTCTTAGTTCTGATACTGTGATATTATAATAAAAAGCTAAACATGTTATAATAAAAGCTCACAATGCCGTTTTCCTTGCATGCACGTTCACTGTGCACTCTGTTTTAGATACAAACTCCTGCATTGTGCTGGCAGTCTTATTTTAAAAATAGCTCCCTGTTGACCAGCTAAACAGCAGCTGATCTGCCAGTGTGTCACCACATGGCTTGGAAGCCATTGCTGTCCAGTTCATCCCAGAGGAGATGGATATGATGGTCATTGAGGTGCTTCGAAATGCATGTCTCCACATCTGGGACTCCCTTCTGTCTGCTTTGTGTAGTTATCTTACTGTTGGATGAACCCTTGAGCAGTTGACCAGTGTCCAGATGGCAGGCCGCATCTCGCAAATTGCTATGATGATCCCATTTGTCCGATTTTAATTAAAATAACAATTTCATCATGAAGTTGTGCGAGTGGCTAGTAATTGGTTATCAGTTTGAGATCTTGCATTGTGTTGAAGGTATTGCTTGGCATCACAGTGTTTGTGCCTGTGTCTATTCTTTGTAGTCACATGCCTGTGAAAATTTGTCGTCAGTTAATTTAAGCACAGCACACAATCGCGTGGTGCAGAATTACATTACCCTCTTTCATAACCCGTCCCTGTCCGGTTTGTTTTACACAGAACAAAAAGGGAACCAGTTTGCTGCTGGGGGTGGATGCTTTGGGACTTCACATTTACGATCCTCAGAACAAACTCACCCCGAAAATCTCCTTCCCTTGGAATGAAATCCGCAACATTTCCTACAGCGACAAAGAGGTATTGACCGTGTTCTGCCATGGTTGAGGAAAAGCCGTATGTCATTTGCCTGTGTCCTGGTACAAATTTTCAAACTTCATTTTCTGTCTTTCAGTTTGCAATAAAGCCCTTGGACAAAAAGATTGAAGTTTTCAAGTTTAATTCTTCAAAGTTAAGGGTCAACAAGCTGGTAAGTGCATTCACATAACACGGGTGGACAATGCACGTAACGCAGGGGTGGACAATGCACGTAACGCAGGGGTGGACAATGGTCCTGTAGGTCCGGATCCATCTTGGTCTTTGTATCCCAAATTACCAGTGTAACCACCTTCCAGGTCTTTTTCAGGTAATTATTTAATTACACCTGTCAAACCTGGATGACTCCTGACCTGCTGTTATTTACTGGATATATGCAGTGCTCTGAAAGTGGAAGCAATGCTGCCTTGGGGTGCTTGAACATCCTGTTTTCCAGTCTACTGTCGTGACTCGCTGTCTGCCCCCCCAGAGGGTATACCACTTTTTATACTTGTGCTTGAGCCCCGCTCAGCTGTGAAATCTGAATAAATGTGTGCAAGCAGAACCCAGGGAGAAACACGATCTGGCATTTCACTGGATGTTTTAGTCTCTGTATTCATCTTTTTTTTTTTTTTTTCCCTCAAGCGAGTCTGGATTCAGATTTCTTTTTGGTTTGTGTAATTCCTCCTGCTGTTTTTGGTTCCATGCAACCATTTCATTGTCTTCCAAATAGCTCTGAGCTGTAATGTTTTTTTGAGGTTACAGAGGCAAGCTCTCAAGCTGTGTTCACTCAATAATATGAAAACAAAGGTTATGTTTCTTCCACTTAGTTACAGAAAATCAGTGATGCACTCAGTCTGGTGTTTTCAAAGCCCAGGCCGATCAATATCATTTAAGAGCCAAGTGTTATAAACCTGAATTAGGATGTGAACGCATGTCTGCATTTAACAGGGAAGAAAGGCTCTTTCTCAGTACCAATGCAATCAAAGTAGAAATGCAACATCCAGTGTAATCTATCAGTGTTGGAGAAAGGTTTAGCCGGTTCTCGTGCCAAGGTTATCTTCCAATGCTCAATATCTTTAAAAACTTAAGAGCATAAACTTGTGTTCTGCTGGGTTTTATAGTGGAGCTTTGGGTGAAACAGGAAAGGGCCAGTAACTAAATAACTGCATTGCGTCACTAGGTACTTGGTGTTATTAGCAACTGATAGCATGTTGTAATTGACCCAACTGGAATTTAAATGGAAGGGTCTCTTTCATGCACGCTGCACCTTTTTGTTCTTGCAGATTCTTCAGCTGTGCATCGGGAATCATGACCTGTTCATGAGGAGGAGGAGGGGGGACTCGCTGGAAGTCCAGCAGATGAAGTCTCAAGCCAGGGAGGAGAAGGCAAGGAAGCAGGTACTGAGAGAGAGAGAGAGAGAGGAGGTGGCAGCCACTGTGTCATTGTTATTTTATACTATTGAAAAGCTATCACTATAAGTCGTCTTGTTATGGTAACCAGTCCCAAAAACAAAATGCAAAGTGCTTTTAACATAGAAAATGTATGTTGGTCCGATCTCCACACCAAATCAAATTCAACAGATTGATTATGGGGTAAGTGGCCTTGGTGTTCAGTGTTCAGAATCCAGAGATGCTTTTCATGGCATGTCCCATCAGAACACTGGGCAAAGCATTCCTGTCTTTGAGCATCTGTGTGCAGCGCAGTGCTCAGTATTTCTTCTGCTGGCCCAGATGGAGCGCCAGAGGCTGGCCCGGGAGAAGCAGCTGAGAGAGGAGGCGGAGCGAGCGCGAGACGAGCTGGAGAGGAGGCTGCACCAGCTGCAGGATGAGGCTCAGATGGCCAATGAGGCACTGGTGAGCTGCTTTAGTTATGTATTCATTTATTATATGGACTACTGCGGATTAATTTGTATGGAGTTCTCCATAGGGAACTAACACCCTTGTCTGAAAGCAAGCTTTGTGTTCCATGGGTCACACTTTAGTTGAAGCATCTGTTTATAAAACATCTGTACATTATTTATAACGGATTTAAAGACTTGACTAAAGGAATAACATTTTAATGGCAGATTGGTGTAAAGCTTCTATTCATGTTGTAAATGCCTCGATTACATGTTCTTATAGCACTGAATTGATACAGGTAGTTATTATAACACCTTGTTTATAATACCTTGTTGACCATTTCTAATGAGTACTTAATAGTGATGCTATTCAACATTTAATATATAGTAAAATTGAAATCTAAATCAAAAAAGGCTTTCACTGCAATTAAAAACATCTTGACCTCTACAGGTGGACTATAAGTAAGGTAAATCAATTGGTTAAAAAGAAGAGATATTTATTCATCTATATTTATTCATTCATATATATTTATTCATTGTCTGTTTTTTAGTTCATCCTCATGAGCTGCATTAAGTCGCTGTGTTTTTTGTTCCCACTTTAGCTGAGGTCAGAGGAGACAGCAGAACTGCTGCACGAGAAAGCCCAGATTGCAGAAGAGGAAGCCAAGCTGCTAGCGCAGAAAGCAGCCGAGGCAGAGCAGGAGATGCAGCGGATCAAAGTGACGTCCATCCGCAGTGAGCAGGAGAAGAGGCTGATGGAGCAGAAGGTGCTGGAGGCAGAGATGCTGGCTCTCAAGATGGCAGAGGAGTCTGAGAGGAGGTGTGTGGGGTCCTCGCGAGCACCATCACACTGTGCTTTATCACAGTACACGCTGGCCCATTAATCAGGGCATTGATTTAGGGAATCTGCCCAAACACTTGTTTGCTTTCCTTGTTTTGCAGCACAAGAGAACCAAGGAGGGCTCCTCAACCTTGAAAATACCTTGAAACAAGCAATACCAGCATAATTTGTAGAAATAATTATATTCAAATGCAGATTTCTTAAATGTCGTAAAAGCAGAGACTGATAAAAGAGAGTGCTTGATCACTTTAGTTCCCTTCCCAGTACGTCAGTATTGCAGCATTTATGATTGCCAGGCGCTGTTTAGGAGCACCACATAGGGAACAGTTAGGTTTGCAAACCCCAGACATCATGTGAGGAGCATGAGTTACACGGCTCTTCTGTTGCATGCACACTTACACACGATCCTTTTTCTCCATCACGTAATGTTTATGATCATCAACCACAGATTCAGCAAGCCTGTCCCGGAATGTGGTCAACTTGAGCAGTTTTCATCCTGCTTTTTTTTTTTTTTCTCCTTCTTCAGGGCCAAAGAGGCAGAGCATCTGAAGCAGGACTTGCAGGAAGCTCGGGAGTCTGAACGCAGGGCGAAACACAAGCTGCTGGAGATCACCAGCAAGTCTGCGTACACGGTGAGCACGACCCCCAGGGACAGCCTTTATAGACCTGTTCTAGTGTGCTTCATTAACTTGCTGCTACGTTTTTATTTTTAGACAACCAATTCCAATGCAAATGCCCTGCCCACTGATGTCCCCAGCTTTAACTTCAGCGGGGACAATCTCACTTTCGATTTTAAAGATACCGACATGAAACGTCTGTCCATGGAGATCGAGAAGGAGAAGTAAGTTTCTGGTTTTGCCAATGCACATTTAATAAAAGTGAGTGGCCAGTAAGACTGGATCCAAGATAAATTTAGGTACATTTTTTATTTATTTTTTTTTATCATTTGGTGCTAATAATTTTAAACCTCCTAGGTTTTAATATTAAAGTAAATTAAGAAGTGTTGTTTGTTTCTGTCTGTTCAGTAAAGATGTTTTGATTTAACACAGAGTTTTAGTCCAATATGAAAAACGTTCTGTATTCCTAATGATCTGGACCGAACTTGCCAGAAATACCATATTTGGTCATCTCAGCTGGGAATGCATTTTACAGAAACATATTGTAGGTGATGGGGAATTGTAGTATGCAATGATCAATGTTTACCAGGCATATTGTGCCACAGTTTACCACCTGAATGCTGATAACCTAATTCCCAAAGACGTGCTTTTGTGCCTGACACCAGCCTAATGTCGGGTTATCCTCCTTTCAGGGTGGAGTATATGCAAAAGAGTAAAAACCTGCAAGAGCAGCTGAATGAATTGAAAACGGAGATTGAGTCTCTGAAGCTGAAGGAGAGGGAGACTCCCTTAGACATCCTGCACAACGAGAATGCAGACAAGGGAACGAGCAAGCAGAGCACCATTAAAAAGGTACCTTACTTTAGGATTGTATACAGCACATGTCATTATAAACTCAATGCTGTGGTAGGTGTCCACAGGTGTCCAAATAGTGTTAGAAAATGCAATGACATACAAAATTTTAGTCATGTAGTTTTTGGACCTAATGGATGAAAAATGTATTGGGCAATGAAATACATACTGAATGACAATTTGAAACCTTTTGACTCACAAGCTGGTTTTATTAAACACTGGTAATACATCCTTCAAGTAAGATTCAGTACAGTGGTTCAGCAGTCATTGATTCTGCTTTGGATTTAATAAATGTGAAGGAAAGATATTTATAATATTTTCCATATTAAACGTGCAAGGTTACAATAAAGGCTCCACATATCAAGTCTTGCTTGTTGTAGGTTGTGAGTGGTCTGGCTGGAAAATGTCATTCACGTTCGTCCCATGGGACATCCACTAAACTAATCATTGAAGTGAACGTCCCTGTTTGGAACAGAAATGCTGTTGGGCAGGCCAAGGTTATGAAGCAACTGCACCTGAATACCAGATGCAATTTAACAAACTTGGTTTCAAGATTACAACAAGCAGTCAGTGGACCTCCGCTCACTTTAGGCCTTCTCACATTAACTTGATCCATCTTGACCTGATTATTTAAGGGCGTAGAACTGACGTCCAGGCTGAAACTGTCTTGTGGTACTGAGAAAAGTGAAAGTCTCTTTTTTTTTAAGGTTCAATTTCACGACCCAGGATGATAACGAGGCATGTTTAGGAACCGTTCTGCAAACACGCGTCTCAGTAATTACTATAAGCCTTTGATGCCCAAGTTATGAAACAGCTGATATAATAAATAAATAAATAAATAAATATAAAAACATCATCATCAGATCACGCCTTTCTGTAGGTTCGCCGTGCAGTGCTTTATTTTAAACTCTTTTTGTACCATTGCTGAACACTTCGTAGACTTCTAATGGAACATATAAAATGTGTGCACTGCTACCCAAGTGAGAAAGAGACTGCTGGTGAAGTCACACATGGTTACTGCCAGTTGCATGTGCGACTGAAATGACCCTGTTAGATTATACTGGGGATTTGAATCCTCTTTGAACAGAGAACATCATATATTTTCTAGCTTGCACTGCGGAATAGAAGTTTACCGGAGTGGAATCATTTAAAGTGAAGAATTTCATTCATTGTCTACGGCATAGAATTTTTAAATGACCAAATAACAAGGGACGGACGGTCTATCAGGTTAGAACCAGTTCTGCTAGCCTCTTGACTTCATTCACAAATACCAGTTCAATCTAGGTTATCCCGCAGCCCTTATCTTGATCCATTTGGTTCTTATTTATTTCATCTACTGTAGCAGCATGTGTCCCAGGGCAGGAGACCGGTCTGCATTTGACAGCTCATTTGGTTTGGCATTGAAAGGTACTCTCTCTGTGTACGTTCTTGTCTGAATGTTTCTACTAATAAGTGGACAGCTGTTTCTGAGCGTTTGCTCTGCTTAGATATTCTTTTCCATTTCTCCTAATTGCATGGTAATTCAGAGAGTGTGCGTACTGTATTAACCTGACTCTCCTGTTCAATGAACGTTTGAAGTCTATTTGAATGCATGCTGTTGTTTTTTAAGTAGCTACTGCTTGTTACAGCACTGCTTTGACATTCAACGCATTCCTCTGGTTTCCAAAGCTAAATCTGCCAACCATCCTACTCAACTACCTACTCAACCCAGTCCTGAATCAATCAGGGACTGGGATAGGGAGAAAGGTATCTGTTAATTACTGAAAATTAGGTTTCGACAGTCCTGCCCTGAGCGGTCACAAATTGAGGCTGAGAGTCAAAAATGATTTCTGGACAACAAGCTGCTGTCGTGATCAAAATTATAACTTACAAAACTAAAAAAAGTTGTACATTTTAATATTGACCTACCATAGTAGGTCATTTACATTTCAAGTTCTGTTGCTTGAGTAGTAAGTACAGATGTGACTCACCAGCTGCAGGCTTTATTCTGTGCCGCTGCCTATTGTCTTTTTAATTGGTTAATTTCAGAAAGTCATCCGATGTGACCATTTAAACAGTTTCAGCTGTTCGCTTCATTTGGTGTATTGCATCACCGTGGCGTATTGGCACTAGATACAGATCGAAAGCTTGTCTGAGACAAGTATAGGGGAACAGTGAATACAGCAGAAACAATGTTTAAGTCCTTTTAAAAAGGTTTTGAAACCCCTAATTGTTCACAGCTTGTAAACTCTTAGTGCTGTCTTATGTAAACTGTACATTAAAAGGACTGACTGGTGTAGAAACCGTGGACTATAATGACTAACTGGAGCCTACGTGTGAAACCTTTGCTTCTAGTCTTAAATCACTTGTGTAGCGCTCTTGCTACCAAACCTTCCTAGAACGAAAGCAGGCATGGAATAAAAAAGTTCCATCCAGCTGCCAGAATCAATGTGAGACTAAGGAGCTGGCACAACACAGTCCAGTGATTAACAACTAATTACATTTGCAGCAGGTCGGATGGAAAATTGATCACCTTGGTGGTGCAAAAACTCTTTGGAACCTCAATTGCCGGTGAGAGAATTCCTGTTCCCTATTGATCTCTTTAAGAACCGCTGCCAAGGTGAAGGCAGGCACAAGATAATTGCCTTCGCAAGAGATAACCCAACCGTCCTCCCCCCTCTCCTCCACAGCCGGGGGCAGTGACGGAGCACGTCCTGACTAGCTCCCTGTCTCGGATACAGCGTCCTGCCGAGCGTGAAATTGAAGAAGATTGGTAAACACAAGCTGTACAAATCCCTATCTGTCCCAGAAATCATGTTTTTTTGATTAGCGCCACAACACTCCTTCAAAGTCCAAAAAATAAAACAGAAATCACTAAGTAAACAATACATGTGTCTTTAAGTCCCCATACATACCTTTATTTACTTAAGTCTAGTGGCTTTAACAGTGTACAGCCGGAGGCAGGAATTTCAAAAGCAATCATACTGTAGATGTGCATGTGTGCTGCCAGCCAGTCTGACTGCAGTCGTCTCGAAGACTGAAATAAACAAATACTGGTATGGAACTGCAAAGGAACGCAGCCGTTCCCCACGACTGTCAGTGCTCTCAATTCCGGTTTGGGTTTGCTCTGCCTTTTGAATTTTTGGTCTTCCTGCAAGTGTTTGTTTTATGGGTATGTATCAGAACCTGACAGGGCATTCCAAAGCAGGTTCCGGTTCTGAGTTCTGATAACATGTATAAGAAACTAGGTCAACTACAGCAGACGAGCGTTTCCAAGTTTTACCTTCTTTTGTTTCTGAAGGTATGTGTATTACTGGGGTGCATGGAGGCTGAAACCCAACTGCATGCATTTAATGATATAAAACAGGGGTTGCTACTTTGGAGCAAAACGTGAATGTTACCATATGTTTTGTTTCTAGTTTTGTAAAAGTAAGAGGTGGTTTTCTCCTTTTTAAAAACAAATAATAATAATGAAAAAAATAGCAGTTATTTTAGACTGTTTAGAGTTTGGTGGAATTCCATGTATCAGTAAGGATTCTATCTTTTTTATACAATTTTTATTTATTTATTTATTTTTTCTACAGCTCACTTTGCAAAGCACAAAAACCAGGGTTGCCTTCTTTGAAGAGCTGTAGAAAGGATAAAGGGATTCCCGTCTCCCTACAGGCTGTGGCGTCTTCAGACCAGGATGGAACGGGACTCTCAAGGAGGGAGAGCAACACGATGACCAAAAGACCAAAGTTTACATGGGGATGATATTTACTTCCACGACACATGTGTTCGTATCATATTAATATTGATCATTTCTCATGCTTCACTGCGCCAGGCATCAAG
>NC_054591.1:1035087-1060087 GCF_017654505.1 Polyodon spathula
CACTGGCTATCCATCTGATGAAAGAACGGAAGCCCATTGCAAGTTTGGCAGTTCTAGCAGCGATTTATTTTAAAAAGGCCTGTGCTTTGGGTAAGGCCATCAGGACTAGTTCCTGTATAGAAACTCATCATTGTGTTTAAGATGAAGTTTCTTCATATCTAAAGAGAACTTGGTTATTTATACATACCATTAACAACTATAGCACAGGCATCTAGACACCAAGGAGAGGGAATCGTCTACAAGCAGAACCAAGGACATTTTCTAATTTAATATGAAGAGACATGAGCCAGAGTCATAACTCTCTGTTCAGGGAATATCAGAAGAATTATTCATGAGCAGCTAGGGTTTAGTGCACCAGGATAATGCATATTTACACATGGAGAGAGAGAGGGAGCGAGAGCGAGAAGACACAAGCCATTGCCTTTAATAGCTTAGCCAATTGGGTGTCACTAACCTACATTCACAGTACGTTAAATGAGAATCAAATTTAAAAGCAATTATCTTAACAAAGTCACCATCTGAACACCGTTTTATTATGAGAGACATATAATCGCTGTATCCCATCTCCCATCACCATGCAGCACTCAGGGACTGCCTGCTGTATCACACCATCATCACCATGCAGCACTCGGGGACTGCCTGCTGTATCACACCATCATCACCATGCAGCACTCGGGGACTGCCTGCTGTATCACACCATCATCACCATGCAGCACTCGGGGACTGCCTGCTGTATCACACCATCATCACCATGCAGCACGCGGGGACTGCCTGCTGTATCACACCATCATCACCATGCAGCACTCGGGGACTGCCTGCTGTATCACACCATCATCACCATGCAGCACTCGGGGACTGCCTGCTGTATCACACCATCATCACCATGCAGCACGCGGGGACTGCCTGCTGTATCACACCATCATCACCATGCAGCACTCTGGGACTGGCTGCTGTATCACACCATCATCACCATGCAGCACTCGGGGACTGCCTGCTGTATCACACCATCATCACCATGCAGCACTCGGGGACTGCCTGCTGTATCACACCATCATCACCATGCAGCACTCGGGGACTGCCTGCTGTATCACACCATCATCACCATGCAGCACGCGGGGACTGCCTGCTGTATCACACCATCATCACCATGCAGCACTCGGGGACTGCCTGCTGTATCACACCATCACCATGCAGCACTCTGGGACTGGCTGCTGTATCACACCATCATCACCATGCAGCACGCGGGGACTGCCTGCTGTATCACACCATCATCACCATGCAGCACTCGGGGACTGCCTGCTGTATCACACCATCATCACCATGCAGCACTCGGGGACTGCCTGCTGTATCACACCATCATCACCATGCAGCACTCTGGGACTGCCTGCTGTATCACACCATCATCACCATGCAGCACTCGGGGACTGCCTGCTGTATCACACCATCATCACCATGCAGCACTCGGGGACTGCCTGCTGTATCACACCATCATCACCATGCAGCACGCGGGGACTGCCTGCTGTATCACACCATCACCATGCAGCACTCTGGGACTGGCTGCTGTATTGCACAGGTGTGGCCCTCATAAAAGGCCCCAGTAAAGAGTGGAGAGCTCCTCAGAGCAGATTACCCGAGTTAGTCAGTGTGGCGCTTAGCTGCTCACAAACCACAGGCTTAGATTTCAAAGCTAATCTGCTAACACGCTTACCCCCAACATGAGTTCGTCACGTTGACAACATCAGCCGGGATTCTTCGACGAGCTTCTTACCTGCCTATATTTAGACAGGCTGCGACAGGGATGTTGTATTTACACCTCTAATTTCGGTCAACCCTACTGGAGTCCACAAGCAAACAGACGGCTATGCCACACAAACAGGGGAGCTGGCCTGGACTGTAACATTTCCCTGGGACTAATTAATGCTCTCCCATCAGGTCTCGACAGACAATATCTAACACTCCTATCATCTCTGGCATCAATCACCATGAAACTGTCCAAGGAACTACAGCCCTGCATTTCAAGCACCTATCTCTTTCATCCTCTTGTGCCTTGCAGAGATTTTTTTTAAGGAGGCAGGCAGGGTATTCCTGGTGTAGGACAGCACAAAGCTCAGCAACTAATATTAGTTATTGAGATCTGAATACAAATCCCAAATATTGCTATTTAAATATGAGTTAGATATAAATGTATATACAATCTATTTAATTCTATGAAATGTAATGAAACACTGAGGCAGCACTGCACTGATGAATGGGTTATTGTTGAAGGGGTCCGAGCAGGGATACGAGCCCTGCTGTCAAAGGCAGTGCCTCCAGTCTATAAATCCGCTCGAGCGCAACGCGGAGCAGGCATTTTGATCAGAGAGGGATGGCGAATTTAATCTTCGTCTGAGGAGGTACTTAAATGCTCCTCTCCCTCTCTCTCAGGATAAATGGATATCCGATGAAAACCCCTTCAAAGCATTCTCGTAAAGACAAGAGACGATAAAGGCCATCAAGTAAAATGCTTCTATGAAGACAAATAAAAAAATGTATTGGAAATATCCACATACTTATTGTATTACAAGAAATGTACATAAAACACAAGCAGATGTGGGTTCCAGCTCGTGTATATAATGAAGCAGGCTTTATCAGGGGCAGGTACAGAGATAAGACTATCGCAGGGTAACTGGTTGCTGCTTTTCATAACACTAAACTACTCAGGTCACTATATTGATTTCTATATCTCATCACGTATACATGTAAAGCTGGCCTGGCCATTGCCACCGTGAATAGCTAAGGTTAGCAGACTTGTTATTTCTGGCTCAGGTCAGGAAGGGGATGTGCAGGGGTAGGTGTTGCTGACCAACACCCCCTCTACCTGCCAGCCCAGGCGGTGGAGACGCAGCACCAGGGGAGCTGTGCAGGGCCTTACCGTCCATCAGCAGCCAGTGCCCAGTCAACACCCAGATGAGGACCAGCATCACAGACAGGGAGAAGGAGAGCAGCTCCGCGGCAGTGAACCTGCCACAGCAGCCGAAGGAGATTCTGCAAACACAAGCACACAAGCACTGTTACTACTGCTGCAGAGCTTCCTGACTCCCCATCTCCACCACACAGCCCTTACCAGAGCAACTTGAGCTCCTTTTTATCCCCGCGTGGCAGCATGCTTTTTAAAAAAAAAAAACACGTTTTATTTCCATGACACTTTAAATAAGCTTATCTAAAAGAGGTCACCTTTTTAAATGTCACCCCCTCCCTCAAAAGTCCAGCTGCGTTTTCGCATTTCCAAAAAACAAACACACAATTTTCCAGTTTACAGCTATTTAAATCCAGTTCATTTGAAAACCAAAACTGTTTTTGGAGCAGGGACGTGGAAACAAGACGTGAGTCTCCACTGATCTACAGCCAGCCCTGGGTCCAGTTTGGGTGTTCGAAGGAATTGGAATTTATAAATTTTAGACAACTACTGCGCTTGTTCAACTGCTTTCATTCAAAGCCAGTTTAATTGGACTAACAGTGACTTCCATTTGTGTAACTGGTTGCCACTGGCGAGCCGCTCATTTTGTAATTTTGATCAATGGTGTGTTGGAATGGATTTAAAGGGAACGGGAAATGGTTTTAAAAAGCAAGTGGAACCAGGAATTGACCCTGACGTGCAGCTCAGCCAGGACAAGCGACATCTCTTACTTGTTCTGAGGGGAGCAGGGTCTTGTTAGATACTGGCACATCGGTAGGAGCAGGAAGGCAAAGGCTATCGTTGCGAGAACTGCAGGAGGAGAGAAAGCCAGTTAGCAGAGTACCCGGTCAACACACATTTAAAACAAACAACTGCAACACAACAGAATGAAGCTAAGCGAGGGACTGAAGGCTTCAAGGTTGCACTGTTGGGAGTTATGGGACTTCATACAAGCTTGTACTTCAATGACAGCAGATTTGCCCACAGTGTCTGCTTTGGGCCGTTGTGGCATTTCTTTGAGGAACAAAACTTTGTAAAAATAATAGAAAAGCCTTTTATCATCCCTCCTTCCAGATTCAGAAACGGTTTTCCACTAAAACTCTCTCATTTGTGTGACGTGCTAGAGGGTGTGAATTGAGAATCTCACAAGCAAACACAACAGTCAATCCCCTTAGAGAGAAGCCAGCAGCTCTGAAAGAGCAGAGAGATCCCCTGCTCAGGGGAGACTTCCCACTGATTTATTGTGTCATCTTAGAAATGCATTGTTCAGTGCAGCTAGACAAGAGGAAATAAATCTATAAAAGCAGCCTCAGTGAAGACATCTCATTGCTCCTCAAGATGATGCTATTAACCAGACAGATCCAATCAGGAATGCCATGTAGCCATTATCACCGGATCAAGGATTTGCCAAACCAATGGTTGAAATAAAAGGCATATCCTTTGTTCAAAATAGCGCATTGAAAAATTACAGGGCGATTAGAAATGCACCATATCATTGATGTGGTAAACGTGCTTTCTAATCACCCTGTATATTAACGTAAAAACATTGACTTGTTAACTCTACCTCCATTTCAAACTATCAGAGGAATAATGCATGCGCTTACCTGCTGTGCAGATCGTGAAGACCACCTGAACGGAATCGAAGAAGAAGAACATGACGAGCAGGGAGACCGAGGCTCCGATGGGCAGGAACAGCGCCTGGGTCGAGTCGATAGTCTGAATACCTGGAACACAACACACCGCTGGGGATGAGAATCAAAAGCCATTTTAAAAGACAATTGAAAATAAATAAATAAAAGCGCATCTCTTCATTTTAGTGCCATTCTACGGGTCCCGTTTGAGACTAGCGGCACAGTCCTCGCTAAAGGGATGCTCAGAACACAGAGGGGACCACGGGGCTGTGCTTGGTGAAGTCACCGGCACTGCAGCTGACAAAGTACTTTCCTGCTCCTCCAGGAAGGTAGAGCAGGACAGCTCTTCTGGGTGTCCTGCAGAGCACAGTGGAGTGAGGGAGCAGACCCTGCCACTCATCCAAAAAGAGGCACCCTAGATGCAGGCAGGGCTGGTTCCACTCCCAATTCCTTTTTAACATCATTTGCCAACTCATTCGAAGGAACTGGAATGGCTGCGTTAGGTGACGCAAGTTGTGATTGTTCAACTGCTTTCATTTGACAGTGACTTCAATATAAAAGTGATATGCTGCCACTGTGAGAGGCTCATTTTAACAGAATGCTGCCGATTGCAATTTTGATCAATGATCTGCTGGAATTGATTTTAAAAAGGAAGTGGAATTGAAAAACAGGAACTGCCCCCCACCCTGTATGAGGGTCTCTGATTATTTTACTGTGTTCATTTGTTTAAATGACCACCTCTTTGGAACGGTTTCACATCTTCAGAACAGGGGTGTGTATCTATTAGTGGTAACAGGTCTCAACGACTGGACTCTACTTCACAACACTCACTGTTGTTGCTGGCGTTGGTATTAAACGTTCCCTGCGACATGGCATTCCCATCCTTGTCCTTGTCCTGGTTCTCCAAGTCCATGTTTAATGACCTGCAGAGAGGTAAAAGGGAACAGAAACAGGACTTGACTCCTAATCTGCACAGTCCCACACAAACGCCTTCCACAGACAGGCAATCCTCACCACAGGCGCAACACCACTTCATTGCATTTGAAATATTTCATTAGCGAAAGGCACAGGGCAAAATCAACACTGAAAGAAAAAAGGAGACACAGCATTGGGCACACAGGTTCCCAACACAATTCTTAGTCGTCCACACACACCCCCCCAAACACTGCAGAAAAGAAACACACACCACATCACGTTCTGGTGTCCAGGGCAGCTTCTAGTCCAGGTGCAGCCCCCCTTTGGCACTTAAGACAATCTGACCTTGGCACACTGAAAACCCAGAGCTGCCTGAACAAACACACACTTTCTTTAGCAGCACATTCCAGGTGAAGCCCTTGGGTGCTTGATATTTCTAGATTTAATATAAAAGCCAAATGCACTAAAATCCAATCCTTTAAGGTATGCAGGTCTACAGCCAGCCCCCTGCATTGTTCCTTTTTGCAGGGTCCCAAACGCAAAAGACAAGCACTGTATCAGCACTTGTGGGGGGGTTCATTTCAGTAACTATTCAAACTGGCACCAGCAAAATTATACAAGCTCTACAAAGCAAGCTATAGAAATAACCCCCCTTCAACACTACTGGGGTTAAACTTGCCTTTGAGGCAAGCTGATTGTGCGCCCCCTCCCAGAGTTAAAGCAGTTACAACATTTTCTACAGAGAAAACATTTCATAAAAGGGATAAACCCAGCAAGACCATTCAGTGTGGTTGTGCCTAGAATTCAGACTGAACCAACCCAGAAGGAGACCGTGAGCCAGCAACACACACTGAGAATCTGTATTCACAGGGAACCACAGAGACTGGGGGTGCCTCGTTTGTTGGGAGCCGATCAAAGTTTGTTCAGTGTTTTTTCAGCTGCTTTGGTAGAAAAGCATCAATTATAAAACATTCCCGCAGTACACCAGCTCTGTCCAAGTGTCTGAAATGAGCAGTTTTGAGGCGGACTGGGTTAAAACAGATTACAGCTTTTTGCAAGCGACTATTTAAAAAAATGCTACTTAAAACTAATTCTACCATGCGATGTCCCTCGAGTGCTAGTCTTGGATAAAAACAACACTCCGGAATTAGAAGCAGACGTGCTTTTAATCCTGTTTTTGCTTCTTTCTTTAAAATGTCTGCCTTTGGTTTCTGACACCTCCCCACCGCCCCTGTGTTTGGGAATTGAAGTTCCTTTAAGTATGCTTCAGACCCTTTTAAGCTTGCTTCTATCTGCTACTGAATCATTTTAAAATCAGTTCTGCTTACTGTCGACGTCACCAGGCCAAGATCAAACCAGTCTCAACTGGGAATTCAGATAGCTGGAGGGGCCAGGAACATGCCAATGGGTTTCAAACAGCAGCACCCGAAGACCAGCAAGCAGATAGTTACCAAAAATAAGCAGCCATTGGAAGACTGCACATTATTTCTGCACAAACAGAATTATTTATTTCTGCACAAAAGGCGTACTTTGGGAAGAGAACAGATCCAATGGCTACAGCCCGGTTTCATGGTGCTGATGCACACTTGTTTTACTCCAGCAAGTAAGACAAGTCCTGTGCAGCAAACTGGCTCAGAGGAAAGACAGACACACTCAGGGGGAAACAAGAAGAGTCCAAAAAGATGGAACAAACAGAAACATCTGAAGATCTTCTGTAAAACACCACCAGAGCAGGCTGCCCTGCAGCAGCGTCCCGTTGCATCAGTCTCAAGCAGCAGTGTTGCCGAGAGCGCCGAGAGGAGAGAGTCTTACCTAAAGCTGCCGTAGACTATGAGGAGAATGGAGATGAGGAAGGTGGAGACCTGGCTGGAGTCTACCAGGGAATACGCCCTGCAGAGAAAAGGGATACACAAGTGAATACATGGAGTCAGCACAGAAGTTACAACATGTTACAGGCATGCCCGTAAACGAAACAGGAATCATGAAACAGTGAAGAAAGCCTTTGCAAACGCCCATTTGTTGTGGAAAAATCCCCTGAATGTCTATGGGGTCTATTCAAATGATCCTAACGCTTTCAGCACTTGCTTACTTTACAAAGAGAGTACCACAGGATTGCTAAATAAATATTATACCAAAAAACAAATTCATTGGGAACACTGTAGCTACACATGTTAGTTCATTGAAGTAGTTGTGAACAGGTCTGCAGTGCTGAAGGAGTTAATACTGCCACACTTATAACAGCAGGCCACAGAGCACGACAGGGGAGCAGGGCTTCACTGCAAGCCAAACGCCTCCATTACAGCAGCGTGGAATAAAGCACATGTAGAGTCCTCTGAACGGTCACTTGGTGTATCAGACACAGGCCCTCACCACGAGAAAGCAGCTGCAACAGAAACGTCACATCACTGACGAGCCATGATTTGGTGAAGCCAAACAGGCTTCTAATGAAGGGTGACGGCTCTTTCATTCTAGGTCAGGAAGATGAAAAAGATGATTCCAGTAACTAAAGTAACAGAATGTACTACAAAATAGCTATGGATTTGCCCGTGTCCCAGGTTTATCCTCTCTGGATCTCTGTTATTGAAAAGTTGTTTCAGCAGAAGAGCCTGCTTGACTTTTTTTTTTTTTTTTTTTTTTTTTTCCCCAGGACAAGCCATGTTTTCTCAGGGCTCTAGCGGCTGAAGGAATCCCAGCTAATTCTATTTCGAACCCTGCCCCGATGCTCCCAGGATTCCTTGCATCAGCCACCGGCAAGGCCAATTCCCATACCCAAGTCTGCCTCAGAGTTTTAAATACATTTCAGAATTATAAACCAAAGCAACTCCTATCTCCACTTAGCAAGAGACACTAGAATTCCTCTTGGTCTCAGAGCAGCTTTAAGCCAGGAATGCGAGGGCAAAGACTGGCTCAAAATAAACGTGAAGTAACCAGGAATTCGAGGACACACGGCTTTGCATTCTGGCACGGCCAAGGTGAAGACATGCATACTTCAGGACATGGCAGCTGCTGAATCATTGTACTTTTAAACAAAATAAATTGGGACATGAAGGCTGGGCATGCCAAAACTACTAAATCATCTTCAGGGGGAACTTCTGTAAACTATTTTACCAGAGCGAACAACAGGCCTGCATTGCACAATCTCCCTCTTGCAATGTTAGAGATAGGAAAATAAAATGGCACCATGCTTCTGTTTATTTTGGACAGTTTGAGCACTTCCCGAGAGGGGGAGGGGACTGGGATGCAAAACCACAGCCTCGTCACTCCAAGCCCCTGCTTCAGGGTGCAAGGCCGGAGTGCAAGAAGATTTCTTAAGAAACACTCGGTTCATGCAGTAGGCAAACAAGTCTAATGTAATTTGAAGACACAATTAAATGAAGTGAACAGCCTCATATGAATTTACAGAGAGTAGTGAATTTGAAATTGGAAAATGAGGATTGATGCTTTGTTAAACTTGTATATTTACGTATCTGTCTATTGTACTTTTCCATTTAAAATGTTTGGGTTTTGTTTTGTTGTTTGAATACGGTATTCGATTACAGTGGTTTAACCAACTAATATATTTTTTTTTTTTTAAAGTTGAATCATTTAGTGCATTAGTTGATTGTAAGCAAATGTAATCGAATACCATACATTATATTTAAAAAAAAGACTTGTCTACTTTATCAAACATTACAAGACAGTGAACGATGACAACGACGGTCAGCACAAGAAGCCGACGCGTTCACGCTGTTGATTTGCATTGCGAGTTGCATTTGACTGTAGTTTCTGCATTTGAGTGTAGTTTCTGCTGTTTCCAGGGCGCTCCGTGCAAACAGAGAGCAGCAGTCTCAGTGTCCTTCGAGGAACCTGGGTTTACAGGATTAGTCACTGCAGCGAAACTCCTAGGAGAAAACTCCACAAGGTTTAGTCTTTCACAACGAGCTCTCTAACCCTGCAGCTGTGCAGATCCAGACAGGATTAAATAAATGCCCTGCATTCACAAAATCTATTTCGGGACATTTTATTATTACAGAGCAGGAGGCCCTGGTAATGACCCAGCCTAGAATGTGAAAGTGCAGCACAGACTCCTGATTAATCACCGCTTCAAACATCTTTCCAAAGCGATGGCTTTTACTGTTGAACGTACACATCCCTCTCAGGTAAAATGAGTCACACGAAACCCTTTTGGATGCCCATTTGCTTTTAGGAAATAATGTAATTACCAAGTCAAGTTTGAATGCCACACGTATCATAGTAGCAGAAATTATATTAAATATAGAACAGAGGTTTGTATTTTAAAACTCTAGTGATGCCGAGAAACCTAGCAAACAATCTTTAAAAAATTCAAAAACGGCAGGAGGAAACAGAAGTCAGCTTTGATTATTTTTTTTAATGACCAACAACACCATTAACCCTTTGCTGTCCTACATTACAATTTTCCCTTTCCAGTCCCATGTCGGACCCTGTCCAACATCAAGACGTAAAGCGCAGGTCTCTAGTCGTTTTTTCTCCAGAATAAGCAGAGAAAACCTTTCAATGGCCGAGTGAGACCGATAGGAGCCAAATGAAGCCGAAAAAAGGGTGAAACTGATAGCCCCATGCACCACAGAGATAACACGGACACAAAGGAGGCAGCTGCTCCTGCATCCAGCACTCAAAGAATATCACAGACACTTGCAGAGCTTTTTCAGCTGTGATAGTAATAAAATAATGACTTGGATCACATTATTGAGGATCTCATTTGCACTGAATCCTCCTCTATCCTCTATCTTGCTCCACAAACTGAAACATTTCGCTGCCAAGCAGAGATTGTTTTGAATACAAATATGAAAACAATCATGGGGGCAATCGGCGTGTGAAGTATTAAGAGATCCTCGTGTGAACAGACACAAAAACAACTGTGTTAAACACAAAAATAGAGGAAGAAAAAAAACAGAAGTACATAAGAATTGCAAGGTTACTGCAAAGTTCAAAAGTAATGGAATATTTGTATCATAGCAGTATGTTCTGTAGAACAAATCTAAACCAATTTATGTGCGAGTGAAAAATACATTTCGAAATGTTGCCCAAAATAACAGACTACCTAAATCTTTTGTTTTTGCTCCATGGCTGAAGCAGCAGTTTGCTGAGGTTTGTCCTCTGGAAGCACAGCCTGCCCTCGGTGCCCCCGGCAATGCTGTCTGCATGCATGGATCCCAGCTCTGCCGTTTGCTCAGTCCGACAGGTCGCATATTTCCCTTCTCTTTCCACAGCAACTGCTGTTTGCTCCCGCTGGCACGTGCAATGGGCTTACACAGACCAGCCTTTCTACAGCAAAGACTGTCTGCCTGCCCGCTCAGATGTGGGATCGCGGGACTCGGAAATCCACCCTGCACACCACATGTGGGACGCTATACCGGTACAGCGCGGAGCTACTGTAACCGGTAAATGACTCCATTTACATTCGGCTTAAAAAAAAAAAAATAAATGCGCGTGTGGTTAATTAAATGTTTATTTTAAAAAAGGAGGTCAAACAAACATTGTCAACAAGCCAAACTCAACAACTGAACAAATGCTTAATCACAGCCTGTCGGTACAGTATGCAGGATTCGGCTGACTGTACACCCTTAGACTCTGCCCTCTCTTGTGTTTATCGTACATCAGATGTTTAAGCTGAAAACATGACAGCATCACTGTAATGCAAAGGGCCGTTTACTCTCTGCTCAAAGGTGCAAAGTGCAGGAAACCACAGGGACCAAAGCAGCCCAGCGATTAGCAGTGCAGCAGTGTGTAGCAACACGCAGCGTCAAAGCAAAGCAGATCTTGCTATCTGGAAACTGCATTTGTTCCACTGAAAAGCCTCTAGCTGATAAAACAGATGTACTTCTCAGTAACCCCCCCTTTAAATCACGTTACTCTGCACAGCCCACTCCACTCTGCTGAGGAAAGGTGAAACCTGCTGCATGCCCATATAGCCTATAAAACTAAGATATTGAAATCAAATCAATCAAAATGGCTTGAAACACATGAAATTGGCCTGAGAAGCATGCAAGGGCTGATAAATAATAAAACAGGACGGTCAACCCTGAGGTCGATCTTCCAGATGCAACATTAAACAAGACCAGGTCAGCTGCTGCTCCTCAGTTTGAAGTGTATGGGCTGAGCAGGGGGGGGTGATTGAAAGTCTCCAGAGAGCTCTGGGGGGGGTGCTCCAGCTGCACTCTGTTATAAACCCATACACTGCGAGCCAGTCCCTTTATTAACATCAAAGCCTGTAATCAACCTCCCTGGACACAGCATGCTCTCCACATCTCCATTATCAGAAGTGATCTGATGGCAATAAAAAAAAAAAAAAAAAAACTGCCCTCATCCAGAATAATTAACAAGCAGATGAAAAGCCCTGCGGCTGCTCTGGGCACTGGGAATGCGGGAGAGCGGTCAAGAGAATGAGTTTAGTGGAATATCCGTCCAGAAGAGCCAAGAACGACAGCTTATTTTATGTGCTCCACCGTTTAGTAGCGGAAGACAAAAAAACAACAGCCAGCTTATAAAAAAAATATGTTAAAAGTATTTCCTGCCCAATAACGCCATCCTGTTGATAGACATGCTGGCACAGTTCCCTTCCACAACCATCTAGACTACAACATAACAGTCTGCAGAGTCTTCAGAGCAAGAAGGCTTTCCTTTTACAATAAAGAGCCAGTCTCATCCTCAGCTGCACTCACAGGTGTCTGCGCCCCTGCCCTGTGCTAGGGGAAGATCACTTTGGAAAGTCCTGCCTGGGAAGTCGACGGCAGCTCCCTATCCCAGAGAGACAGACCCATCATTGCAGCCCCTGGTTCGAGCTGCTTGTTCCCACATGCCAGAGTAGGAGAGAGAAGAGCAATCCCTGACATCACTGCTACGTGGCCAGGCCACTGACTGCATACACTGTGACCACTGGGTTCACAAACTCTTCTTACTGGAGCAGCCAACTACAAGTCCATCCCACGGTAATGTGAGGACACACACACACACGCCGAGCATCTGGAATTAATTACATCCAGTGTGCACTCCTGAAGAAGGCCTTACACACTGCAAACAGAGAGAGTGGAACATTTTTTTTTATCTGGCAAATGAGAGAAAAGGAAATGCCGGGAAGACTGGTTTTGTCAATAGTGCTGGGCTGCGATGGGTGATCCCACAGCCCGAGCAAAAACCCACTGCACACCCCCCTCACCCTCACAGTCCTGCCAGGAATGAAACAGGGAGGCCTGCCTGCGGCAGATTGAGATTAAACCACGAATAGGCCCTAATGAAACTGAAACAAAACCATTAGAAAGCACACGCACACAGTTCAGCAGCACTTTCTATTCATTGTGGTATCTACTGCGCATGTCACTTAACCTGCACTGAAGGCATCATGCCTGTGGGCACTACAAGGACTATCAGTCTTGAGCTGGATTTTCTGTGTTAGATTACTTCTGTTTGAACCCCACTCCAAAGTGAATCAGTGTACAAAAAAATAAAAATCATTCCCGTACATGAACGTTTCAAGGGGAGAGAACAGAGTTTGCATCAGTAAGCTCAGTGTGAAACCCAACAGGGTTACGTCAGCTTTATGTGATCATGGCCTGCCCTGTAAAATGGCATGAGCTGCACACTTTTTTTTTTTTTTTATAGAAAACGCACAAGAACAGCCTGTCAGCCTGATGTACGAGTCAATTACAAGAATTAGACCACGTGCCAGATAGCACCCCAAATCCCAGTGGAGGGGGAAAGAAGCTACACAGAGTCTGAACACAAGAATCTTCATATAATTAGGTTACCAAGCCTTTCAGTCTGTTACTGATGCTGTGCAGTCAGTTTGCAGTCTGTGCAAATAGCAATCTGTCAATAGCATGAGTGTAAAAAAAAAAAAGTGCTGTTGCTTTATTCAATATTAGAATTGGTCGGGCATTTAAATACACACGTTAAATGAAACAAAAACTCCTCCCGAGGTCCTACTTTAAAAAGCCCAGAAGGACCATTCTTACTGAAGCCAGGCAGAGCTGCCAAGGGGCAAGATTGCAGTTCTGCAATACTGGAATGTTTTGCAAAACTCTCAAAAAGGCTGCATGAAGAAACCAAAGACCGTTTGCTAACTTTTCAAAGAGATCCCCCAAAAATCAACAATTTGAGATCTTTCCAGTCTACAGAGCTGTCAGCGCCAGTGTGTAGGGCATGCTGCCTAATTTAAAAGGGCTGAAATGCCTATTCGCACTGTACACATTACTTTTTCAACAGCCACCTGCTTATGTAGCATACAAGAGGCCAAATGTGTTGAAAGGTCACGGGACTATTCTGAGAAGGAAACCAGGAAGTTCACAAAACAAACTGACCTAAAAATCACCCTAATATTAAAATTACCCTTTTGCTACAAGTAATCTGTTAGGTCACAGTCCATCATACTATAGCAATTTAAAAAAGGTCACCTGCACAGGGAATTTTACTAGACATTTCCATGTGGCTCAAAGCCAGGGGTGATAAAAGGCTGTGGTTTCAATCGCTATCAAAAGAGCTCCCATAAAAAAGGTTTGTTTCCAGCTGCAGTTTTAACATACTAGTGCCCATCTGTACTGAAGTCCAGTCCGAGTCAAGACAAGAAGCAACGAGTGGACTTGTTACACCCCCCCGCCCCCAGACAGCCTTCCGATACAGGAGAAGGATTCTATGGGTAAGAGCTGGGAAAAGCAGCCACCCCCTTCCCCAGCCCATCTGCACCCTTGAAAGTCACACTGAGCCATTGTAGCTGTACAAAGGGCTGCCTGCCAGGAACTGCTGAATGGCCTTTCTCCTAAATAGTGCCTGTAGCCCCTGGCGTGCACACTGGCTACTGTTCCACTGCAAGAAGCTCACAGACTCCACCAGCAGTGTAGGAAGCGTAGCGGCAGCAGCAGAGGTCTCTGGTAACGGTGAATCACTCCTGGTGCCCCGTGCTGTTAGCTGGGATTAACTTGTTTGTAACAGATGTCGTTCCAAATCTGCAGGCTGGTCCTAGACACCTGAGCAGGGCAAGCAGCTTCGTAATCAGCTCATTATAAAAGCTAGGCCAGTCAGAATAGAAGGGTCAGGCTCCCCTTAACCCACACCCACACCCGACGCACAAATAGCACTGTCTTCTAATCAAGAGAAAGCCTTAAATCTTTCAGCCACGCCCAGTAAAGCAGCAAAGGAAATCACCATCCCTTGAACAAGCCACAGGAACCAAATAAGGTTAACCATGTACTGTAGTATTTACATTAAGAAAGGCACCCAGAGCAAGTTTGCATAGGACTACTGGAGTCGGGGAGGCTGCGATTGTGATTTGAATGTACAGTGTACACAAGAAAGCAGCACAGCTTTAAAATAAATAGGTCTACTGTATAGGTTACACAGGCGGCTGGTTTTAAACACTTATTAAAACCACAGCTGACCGGGCTACCCAAGCACAAAGACAGGCCGCCCTCTCAGTTTATTAGCAGGCACGCATGCGTTTGCTATTGTCCATTGTCTGCTGCAGTGGGGGTGGTTTCCAGTCACTGGATGTTGTTAGCAGTGCATTTGTTTTTAGTAGGTCTAACCTCAATAAGTCAGGCAAAATTGCACATCTGGGAGACACACCCAGTCTGGCGAGGGGTACAAACAGGCAACACCTGTCTTGCCGTTCCCCCACGAACCCTGTGCAGAACCTTAGCTTTGCTGAACAATACTTACTGGAGATGATCCCAGGCACAGCTTAGTTACACCTAAACTCATGAGTCAAGTAACAGTTAAAGAAATCTCAGGAACTCCGTGGCCTCAGACAGTAATGCAATTCCACCCGACTATTGATCCAGACAGTCGAGGGTTTGGAAGCAGCAGTGTCTCAGCTCAATGTAAAGCCTGGCTGGCTTTGTCAGCTGTACGATGGAGAGTCTTACTTCAAACCCTGAAAGGTATTCGAGCAATTCTTTCAGAAGACACGTAACCTTGGAGTGCCAGGGTGTTAGACAAGACTCAGGGAGCCAAGCCCAGACACTCAGGGTTAGGCATTCTCACAGCATCAGATAACTGGGTAAACCCACACCCAAGCATATCTCCTTGAGTTATAAACTTATTGATTGAAACATTTACTGTGTTTGAAAACTCAAGTGATACAATACCTGCTACAATATTTTTTTTGGTGTGTTTCAAGCAGTATTGCTCTTATATATATTTTTATTATTAGCTCAAACAGCCAGCTGCCCTTATATTATATATATAAAATTTGTATTTCACAATCTAGAACAAGGTTTAAGTGCAGAACTGCACAGTCCCAGTATGGACACTGCAACCTGAGAGGATACAGGAATCTGCAGAGGAGATGACAGGATAAGAGAGACTTTCCAATTCAACAGCGAAAAATATTCCAGGGCTTGTCAGAGGACATAGTACAGGAGTGTCCAGCCAGGAAACCGGCCAGTAAACTGCAGGGCAAGGAAGGAGGCTGTGGGGGCGTGGCAATCATCCCAATTTACACTGTGCTCTCGCCTCAAAGTAACGCCTGGGTGGCTTTTTCTGGTACAGAAGTGCCACTTGCATTAGCTTCTGCATGGTTATAAGCACGTGTAAAATAACCCTTTCTATGAAGAATGTCAATAAACAGGTTTGACCGTTACACAACGATGCACTCAAACAGCAGTATAGTATGCAATCGCCCGCCCGTGACAGGAGGAGGGTTGGGATCCAACGAACATCCATCTTGCTCCCTATGGCAACCTTTTTCTCTATAGGCGACAGTAAATATTAATTCAGGTGCTAACAGACGACCACGGTTGTGCTTGAGTTTGTCATATCCTAGGTATTTAACACGGTTACAGTTTTGTCATTCACCACATAGTTTAGAGTTTCCTTTTCGCATCCAAAACATGTGGTGAATGCAGACCCGTGGTTCAGTCAGGAGGCTTCAGCACATGCCTGGCTGCCTATTCATTGATGGTGTTGTAGATTTGAAAGAGAAATTTAATTTTATTATTTACCACCACACCCAATGCTGCAATACTACCTACAAGTTATTCCTACCTACAGGTTGCTTAATATATACACACAGCTTCGTGGTTTGAGGAACCACTCCAACTGGCTTGTGATACTGGGGTACTTTGATCTGACTCACAGGCATCTGCACGCTACACAAACTTAAAAGAAGAAGTGGTGGGGTTCTGAAAAATCTAGAGTTACACGCCCCCTCCGGGGGTTTCTACAACTGGATAAAATAACATATCCGGCTTTTTTTTTTTTTTTTTTTTTTTTTTTTTTTATCATTGTTAACATCCTGACAACTTTTCACACTGACAACTTTAAAGTCTGTTTCAAAGCTCTTTTCGAAATGTCCGCTCTAGTGCACTGGGGTTTGAAGAGCGTTTTAAAAATTGAAACAAGTGCTCTAGCTTTTCTGTTCCCTACCACATCGTGGATCGTTATTGCTGTGTTACCTGTTTGACAATGTGGGCCATTAATCCGATCAGTGCAGTGGAAATTTTGAAAAGAGCTTTGAAACAGACTTTAAAGTTGTCAGTGTGAAAAGTTGTCAGGATGTTAACAATGAAAAGAAATGACAGGTGCGTTATTTAAACAGTTGCACCAACACCTGGGGACGGGCCACGCTATATTTTCTAGAACCCCGTTACTTACTCTTTAGCATCACTAAAATTCTCAAAAGAAACTAGATTCAAAACTAAGCGCCATCTCTTACATATTTGCAAGTTACCATCTTTCCCTGAAATCTTTGCAAATAGAATAGATGATTGTAATTAACATCTGCTATGGATGAGGCTGAACTGAACCCAGTGGTGCAGGGGATCGGTCTACAGCTATGAATTGGAGTGTTTTGTGTATTTCTACATACAGCTTGTATTCCCGCAGCCGGGATATGAAAGGGCACGGCACTTGGTTCAAAATGATCGATCCCTCCTGACTGATTAGCAGGCTGAACTGCTTTGCAATAGCACTACAGCCCTGTCTACCTACACATGCCGTCGTGGCACACAAAGCCACACGTACATTATTAATCTAATGTTATCTGTTGAAACAGAAAGTATCTACAGATACTCAGCAATCGCTGCACTCGGTTTTGCTTTTTGTTTTAGTACAATGTTATCTCAACAACTTGGCTCCGACATTTTTTTGATCCTGTACGAAGTGGATGATGCATCTGTTTCTCGAAGTTCATAGTGTTAGAATTTGAGGGGAAGCAAATCAACTCAGACCTCATTTAGGTAGCCATGCCTCCGCAGGTACCACAGGGTGCAAAACCTGCCTCCGCAGGTACCACAGGGTGCAAAACCACAAGCAAGTCTAGGCAAGCGCAAGACTGCAGAATTTGGCGGTCGAGACAAACCAGCCCCGACTGGCTGAATATCTCAAGCCAGTGTGAAATCGTTTGTGCATTGTATAGCGGCACATCTACACAAAACCATGTACAAAACTGCCCTGGCATTACAAAGCTGAGGCTGCCCGAAGGCACGTACCAGCCAGTGCACAGCTAAACTTTTGGCACGCCAAATGCCACTGATCCTCAACAGCTCAGTCAATTTCAGGGACCAACAGTCATTAAGTATGCAGAATAACTTCAATGACTGTCAACGTAAAGTGAAAACACCGAAGAGGCGAGGTTAACGAAACCAAAAAAAAAAAAAAGGGGGGGGGGGATTGGTTCAATGTACAGAAGATGCTCACTGTACCTCGGTCACCTGATATACAGCAAGTGATGAAGTCCTTCAGGAAAACACTCTTTTGTGTTCTTTCTGTAAACAGAAATCTTTCTGCCCCTTCCCTCTGTGGGCATTCTATCGATTCAGACTAACCCCACGACCCCTCCCTCTCCCTGCAGGACGTCTGCATACAAGTCTGAGCGCTGGTCCTGACCTGGCTAAAACCAATCAGGAGGGTACATTGAAAACGAATTGACCACCCAAACACAGCGCTGGTCTGTGCAAACAAAGCTGCAATTTGCTATAATGTGGGTAATTAATACAGCACTTTTACTGAAACCATTACATGCTCAGTTAAACTGCATGTCTTTTTTTCAGAGTCGAAAGCACAGGCTGTTTTAGTATCAGATCAGAGTTAATTGCAATACATCCTAGTCATCATCACAACATGCACAGCTAGGTCCTAGATCTGTAGAGTGGCTTTCAGTGACAGGATGTTTCCTGAATGCGTGTCACTCTTACCTGCCTGTGATGACATCCAGTGACGACCGTGCTGAAATGACATCACTCCCAAGCCTTCAAATCTAACAGCTGCACCTGTGTGGTTTTTTTGCGTGGCAGAAATTACATTCTGACTGGGGCTGCAATAGTTTACCTGCTTTAACCTATTTACCTGTATGGGAGTATTAAAAATGCCAAGTCCATATAATCAAGCAAAATAAATAAATAAAAACTGCCCCCCTTCAAAGTGTAATCTACATTAAACCTTATACACTTTACCCCATTCAAGGGAGATTACATGTACTTACTGTGAATGTAGGTAGGGCTAGTTATGTTACAGTACCCCCCCCCCCCGCACGCACACACGCACTCACGCTTGCACACACGCACATTTGCAGTAGACAAGCCTGACAGACTTGCATTTTATCACCGCACCCACTGCACTTTCCAACAATCCCTACTGCTGCTCCACAGAAAGATTGCTCTGAGCAATTTAATACGAAGACTTAATGAAGCTCACCAATGTTCTCCAGTATGTAGAAGAGGATTCAATTCTGAGGAAATGCTGAATATCCACTATATTTACTCGGAATAAATCTGATATTCCAAAAATCGCTCTCTTTACAGGAATATTATAAAAACACATACAATTCAAAGTAATGTCCAACTCAGTCAGTGGAAAAAACCAATACTCTGCCATCCTAGTAAAGGATAATTGCTTTTGTTGCAGTTCAGAGCAAGTCTGGATACGTTTAATTCTGGGTGTGTGACGCAAAGTGTATGTGACTTAATTATCTGTTTATTTAGCAGACACCTTTATCCAAGGAGACTTAGAGACTAGGGTGTGTGAACTGTGCATCAGCTGCAGAGTCGCTTACAACAACGTCTCACCCCAAAGATGGAGCACAAGGAGGTTAAGTGACTTGCTCAGGGTCACACAGTGAGTGAGCTGGGATTTGAACTGGGGACCTCCTGGTTACAAGCCCTTTCCTTTAACCACTGGACCACACAGCCTCCTAATAACCAAAATAAGTCTACTTAAAAACAAATAGATGATAATAATAACGAACCACGTGGGTACCCAAGACTGGAATAGAAGACACCATCTGCCCGATGACTTTTTGGGATCTTTGTAATTGGTTTTCATTTCGGTCGATTTACAAACTTCAAAAACAAGCACAACCCGAAGCAGGTCCTGCAGCCCCCTCCTGGGAAACACGTGCTTCTGTTTGGACAGCCCCGGCCCGGACTCCCAGAACTCCAACTGTAATGCGAAGATGAAGCAAATCTATAAAAACAGGATGCAACTTCAACAGTCCATTGATAAGATCACCTTTATGTACTACAGGCACATTCTACTTCAGCTTTGTTTTTTGGGTTGGAGCTTAAATGCACGTCTTCTAAAGCCCTCGCTGCTTTTTTACATATCTGTGCAGCCAGGTACCACAAAACACCCATCGGGACTGTTCCCATAGCATGTACAAAAACAAGAGCGTCCCAGTTTTGCCCAGATTCGGATTATAATCAGTATGGGACAAAAAAAAGTAAATAAAAAATGGTTTTATACACCGCATGCAGCTCAATCAAGTTAATCCAACAAAAACAGTTCTTTAAAAAACTGCTTTTCAATTTACCTAACATTTCAATTCTGCAGAATGGGCTGGCAAAGTTGATTCTCGTCCTTACCCTTTTCCACCCCCTGTGGTGCATTCAAATTGATTTAGCACAAACACTTGTCTGCATTTGTTTACAGAATGCTCACTGAGCCCCTGTGACATTTGCTCAGCCTCCTAGCGCTAATGAATGCAGCTCGCCTTGCAACTGGGACTACGTCGTGTAGTGTCCCACTCAACCAACTCCCTAAACTTGAACCATGCACACTGTAACACAGAAAGAGCACGCTGGCTGAAAGTCATCGCATTAAATAGACAAGGCAGCAATTTGTAACATCTGCACTTACCTAAATAAACGCAAACACGCTGTCAATTTACCATCAAACCGATTACAATGTTGGAACCACTTCCACTTGTATGTCGGGGTAAAACATTGTCAAAAACACGTTTTCTGTAGATGCATTTCCAGCAGGCACTTGACCACTGCATTGCCTGACATGGGGCACTTGACCACTGCATTGCCTGACATGGGAGTCTTGTATTGGAAAAACCCAAGGGGAAACCGTTTCTCACGGCTGGTTATGGTGTCTATGGCAGCCGTGGTAAATGGTTTCCTTGGTTTCTTCCTACAATAGTCACACTGCAGGCTGTGCCGTGTGTGTGTGTGTGTGTGTGTGTGTGTGTGTGTGTGTGTGTGTGTGTGTGTGTGTGTGTGTGTGTGTGTGTGTGTGTGTGTGGTGTGTGTGTGTGTGTGTGTGTGTGTGTGTGTGTGTGTTTGCTGCACCCTTAGGGTGTCCCCAGCTGTTACGCTACCCGACACTGACATGGGATACCCACACTGTAGGACAGCAGACTCCACTGCTAGCAGCGCACAGTATATCCAGCTGTGGAAACTGGTGTGCGTTACGCCAGGGGCGCACAATTAAATGTAACAATAAAAAAACAAACACACACGTTGTCAAGAGAGAAGAAATACACAGTTTGATCTGGTGAAAGCCCACCCATTTAACACAATTGCGCCGATGTCGTTAATGTGATAACTTTCAATCTGCGTTTTTTTTGTTTTTTTTTTAGACTCTCGCGTTGTGTGCGTTTTTTTTTTTGTGTGTGTATTAATAGGTTAGGTTGCTGACAATTAAATCTGACCCTCGTTTTACGGTGTCGCTGTTTAAACTATTTTTATGATGTCCTGATGCTGATCATTGGCAGCCGTGAACCCTCTTTGACAAAACCAGCCGAGCCCGGGTAGAGAAAGTAGAGATCGTCTTGCACCTGCGCCCAATGAGCAAGGAAGAAGGATTTCCACCGGTTTCCAGTGCAAATCTAAAAACGATGCCTGCTAACAGCACCGTGCTCGTAGATCTCAGAGCCCGGGCACACAGCGCCCCCTCCAGCTGCACCAACTACCACACCGGGGACGCGACGGCCTTTCTGACACCTTTACCAGAAACAGCGGAGAAGAAACACGAATTGCACTAGAACCATTAAAACGCATTATTTTAATTAAATTACAATAAGAGGTAAGCTATAGCAAGTCGGATTTTTTTTTTTTTAAACTCACCGGCGGAAAATAGTACCACCCAACTTCGGTCTGCGGATTGAGATCTGGTCTCCAACATAAATAAACAATTATTCACCAAATCGACGACTCTGTCTTGTGAGCCGTGACAGCGATCGTGTGTCGCAGGGGGCGGGGGGTCCAAAAGACAAACTGTCAAAATTGCCATTATATTAAAAAGGTCACCGGTTTCTGAATATGCAGGAATAAATTAAAATAATAAAACTCACCAGGAAAACGTTTGCTCCGCCATCTCACCGAAGGATAAGGACGCGATGGTTGCAGAAGGCAAGGGGGTCCTTTTCACTGAATCTTTGGGATTAACTCCGAATTTTATTAGGGATCGGCTCCTTAATAACAGCCTTTCAGCAACAACATGGCGCAGCTGCTGTGCTTAGTATATATCAAGGGGGGGGGAAAAACACCTCTTTATACAAACTGTGGGCTTGCTGTCGTCTCTTCGCCTCCAAGCAAGACTGGCTCGGGGCTCGTACCTTCCTATTGTGAGGTTAATCCCATCTGCAGATCTCTGTCTCTTCTTTCTTGCTCCGTGTCTCTCAATGCTATCTTGCACAAGCTGCAGCGCTGTAATGGAAGCCGCGCAGATAGCTTTGTTTTCAATGGGCGGGGGCGCGCGTGTGCGTGCGTGTGGATGTGAGCAGGCAGTTCGGTTCCCGTTCGGCGGCGTGCGCGTTCGCGACTCCCGTGGCTACATCTCTTGTTGTGCGCAAAAAAAAAAAAAAAAAAAAAAAAAAAAGGGGGGGGGGGGGGGGGCGAGTGACAATTGCAATGGCACTGGAAACCCTTTTTCATTGGTTTAGAAAGCAGCAGCTGACCTAAGGAAAAGAGCTTAATATTGATCTGCGGATCACTAGAATATATACATCTCGTGTTTGCAAAAGGAGCGAACAGCAGCCATGCACAAAGTCCGCAGCAACCAGCAGTATATAAAGTAGCATTGTAACTGTGCAATGCAGGCAGCGCCGGTGTACGTTCGTTTTTGCTACTTCGTCAAAATGTGCTACCGGTAGGAAAATATGACACGTATAAGCGTCAAAATTTGCTACCTGTACCAAAATTTAATCTGTAGCTATCCACTTTTTTTGTGGTTAAGCTAAAGCAATCCAACAATTAATCTATAATATAGCATATAATATAATATAAAAATATATAGCAAAACTAAAATAGTGTAATACAACGAACATGACGTGTTATCAAGCTAAGCTCAACAACATGATGGGAATTCACACCATTCGATGTGTTAACTGGTGCTGTTATTGAAGGTTAGGGCGCCCCCTGTGGTCATTGAGGCACATTATTGCTCCAGTGTTTAGCTCTTGATGAGCCCAGAAAGCAGGCATTTTAAATTACTGCCTGTCAGGTCACAGGAACTGAATCGTCTTATTTCACTAGTGTTCGCATCAGAAGCACCTACCAGTGCGCTCAGTGCAAACACTCCCGGAAATGCATCAATTGAGGATCTGTATGTGTCTGTGTGTACATGTCTCTGTGTAGATCTGTATATCTGTATGGATCTGTATGTCTGTGTGTCTGTATGGATCTGTGTCTGTAGGTCTGTGTCTGTGTGTGTCCGTGTATGTTTGCTCTTTGTACTTCGCCTTGACGGAGAATCCACACAGCTTCTTGGGAGGCATTTCCCAATCCGGGTGAGACTGAGATCTCAGGAACACAGTGTGAAGAGAGAAAGGTCAAACAGCTCTGCTAGCTGTTTGGTACAAAGAGGCTCTCATAAATAAGGCTCTGTGAGGATCATTCAACACAGACCACAAACCGCTGTGCAGCTGTAAACACCTGTAGTGCAGAGTGTGGCCACCAGGGGGTGCCACTGCTCGGGAAGCCATCTCCCCTCATTAAAGTGGAAGCATTATCGGGCTACATATAAATGTGTTTGTTGTTTTGTTTCTTTCATTTGTCTTTTGAAGTTAAAATAAAAAAATGCAACTCAAGCTGTGTTCTTATCAGTAGCGTGTACACAAAGCATTTGAAAGAAGTCTGCTAGCACTTGCTAGCCCAGTACAGCAGCATTATAACAAGCTTCTGTGTGCAAATGCAGTCAAGGCTTACGAGACTAGAACCAAACCAGCTCAGCGATATAATCAAGGTCCCTCTCAGGTTAGCTGTTTCTCATTTTGTTAGGTGAAGACGTTTTGTCAGTCAGGCCCTTTATATCTTACTGTCTGATGCATTATACACGGACACAGTCTGTTCCCAAGCATCTGCAAAGTCTCCATAAGAAATGGCATCCCGCCAGTAGGACGTCTGAGAAGCAGCCCTTGTTATCAGGGAGTCCCAGGTGCGTCCTGTGCTGTATCTGATGCTAGAGCAAGTCCTGGGACAGACACACCTGCTGTGCTTTACGGCTTGGCATGCAGGTGCTGTGTCAGCTCTTGAAATAGTTCAGCACGGCAACTTTCCAGGACAGACACAGCAGACCGCCCAGCCGACTCCAGATAAATCCACCGATCTGCTTAGGATTCATTACAGGGATGGAAATAAGACTCCCATTGCATAGCGGTTTGATCCATTCCTGGTTTTACTGTGAGTTTAATAAGACACACCCGTGCTTGTTATTATCTATACACACCGTGGCTAATCGCGCTCGTAGTAAAACATGGGATGGGTGAATCTGCTCTGCAGTCTGATTTGCAGGAGCTGTGAAGGTCACAGGAGCGCTCAGTAAAGCACTTTGGGTTCAGAGCAAAGTCCAGCCATGTCTGTTTTTAGTTTTGTATTTTATTTGATGGTTTATGGGGCAGTACTGCACTGGGGCAAAGCGAATGGAATTCTTATTCTTCTATTTAGGAATTGAATGATCCCTTTCAGGAGAAAGCTGTGCCCATAGCTGTCCTGGTTAGTGTTTGTCTGCGTGCCCTACTTACCCATACAAACATGTCCTATAGTAAAAGCATAGCAAAATGGAGTCAATCACGGTTAAGCACAGGTAAGGACTGTGAGGCACATAATCAAAAAATGTCAAACAATAGTTAATGCAGAATATAACCTTGGGAGAAGCATGGGAAAACTGCAAATGTGCCGTGAACAGGGTAAACTTTTATAAGGGTGTGTGTGTGTGTGAGTGCTTGCCTCTGTGTGTCCTGTTTGCTGTTTTGGTCAAGTGTGTTTACAATGCACAGAATGGACTGTCATTCCCAAGCTGCACTTTGTCCAGCACTGGCTCACTCACAGGGTACAAAGTTCGA
>NC_054591.1:1060587-1085587 GCF_017654505.1 Polyodon spathula
AATTCAGCTGCAATAGCAGGTACGGGTGTCCAAATCAGACAGCGCGGCATCTGTCTGCTTTCCAGGCCAGGCGCTTCAGAGGAGCTGTATAATACATTTCTTAATTGCACACGATTATTATTCAGATATTATTATTATTATTCAGATTTGGAGCAGATGTCCCAGTAAGATCATCTGTACTGCCAGTTTTCTTATTTCACTTTATAATAATAATAATAATAATAATACATGTAAAATACAAGGTGAGTTTACACGTTTAAAATCTAGTATAGGTGTTGTAAAACGCAAGCCGATTCACACGCATTCAGAAGCTCTGTGCCTCTCATCATGGGGGTACATCGGCTTGCATCCTTCAACAGCACCCCTATACCGAGAGGCCCGCTTCTTTCTGATATCCTCCTTAAAAGGATGCATTATGATTTTTTTTTTTTTTTTTTTTTAATAATAAATACAACCCAAGGGATCTGAGCAGATTTAGTGTAACATAAGCTAAACACAGCTTCAATATTTCTAGATGAAATGCGTTAATCCGAATGCACCCTCCGCATTGACTCCGAAGTGTCTGCAGTCGCGATGCTCTCCGCTCCTGTTTAGAGTCGAGCTGAGCAGTGTGGGATGAGGGCGGAATACATCGGGGAGCTTCCGGATTCCCGACAGTGGCCTGGGATTCATTACAGACAGGAACAGCACAATTAAACTGTGTCTATAGCTTTTACAGCACACAAAGGTAAGCAATCTCATTGCAAACACTGACGATTTTCATATGTGCCGTTCGGGCGGTCGGAATGCTGACTCGCAGAACCGATCCGATAGTTATTAAAAGAGGGACGCTTTGGAAAAGTTAGCTGGCTTAGCTTTGCCCAGAGGCCGATTAAGTTGTGTGTTTTGAAGAGATTTTGCAGGTGCAGTTGTTTTTGTTCCTTGCATTGGCTACATTTGCAATGGATAGGGTTTTTTTGTTTGTTTGTTTTTTGGCGGTTATTGGATGATTTAGTTTAGACGTACCGTGTGTAAGAGGGTCTTGTTGGGTGTGGGTATTTATTTATTTTTGACAGGAAGTTCCCGTCTGCCCTCTTTGCATTCCTGAAATGCTGCAGTTTGTCAATGTGATAAACAAAAACAACTTTTTCACAACACCGTGCACAGCTGCGCAGTGTAGCAAACCAAAATGAACTAACACTTCACAACAACGTTGCTGCCAGGAATTCACTGCTTTGTAAAGTTTTAATTAGTTTGAGTGAAAAGGGCGGGGCCCCGGCATTATTGCGATTTGGCCTTAGCACTATATCATTTCAAAACTGTATTACCGAGTCATGTTTCGTCAGGGCTTAATTAAAGCATTTGTAATATTGGCGTGGCTCTTATTTTAAATTGTGATGTTTGTTTGTTTAAGCTCTGCGAACTGCTTTTTTTCGTGTTCAATGAGCATTAAGGAAGCGCTTGGCGAGTGTGTGTGCGACATTACAATGACATGGCTGAGCGCCACTACTGAAATATTTAACTGAGGTTAATTTGTAATTTTCTGGATGCTTCTAACAAACTTACTCTGGCATTCTACCCATCTGATTGAATTAAGAAGAAAAACAATATATTTACACTTTATTGAAATAATATCGGGGCGAGGAAGGAGCGATTCGTTGTGTAGCGACGAATCGTGATACTTCCTTTAGCCATCGTTCCTATTGCAATACGAGTCCAGTAGCACAGCGTAGCTTATTGTAGTTCATCACATGGTTCTAGTCATATTATCTTATTGATCGCCGTACAGTCAGCGACCTCCCATCCATGTAGATTCATTGAGATATTAGGCGCTGGAACAGTTTTTGAAGTGGGGGTGCTGAAAACCGTTGAACACAACTGTACCCCCCTGTTTATGATGGCTGCCGCACCCCCTGCACCCCTAGTTCCAGCGCCCCTGGATTTGTGTATAAAGTAAATGCTGACCCTCATTTGAATGAGAAAGCAAGCTGCTGGGAGGCAGAAAAAACAATGTGAGTGGGTAATGGGCTTCTGTAAACCACATGTAGCCTGTTTTTAGTATGATTAAAGGGAGATTGCATTGTCCAAATATTTAGTAAACCTTCTGCTTCAAGATCTGTGTTATTTAAAACTATTTAATAATAATAATAATAATAATAAAATAATAATAATAATAATAATAATAATACATGTAAAGAGTTCCCATGTTTTTCTGGGACATTCAGAAAACTCCTGGTTGCTCATTAAAATCATGTGACGCATAAGAGACACCACGATTGGAAGAGAGTACCAAGCAGCAAGCAGAAAACAACCGCTGTGTCTCCACTGAGGCGTCTTCAACCAGGCATAGCATTGGGGAAGCTAAAACAGTCATCATTCCCTGTTACAAAACGCTTTCATTAACAAGAAGTACAGTCAACCACCACGAATAGCAGTTCCTTAAATTATAACACTGTATCATGATACAATGCAGTCCTGTTTTTTATTTTTCGATCCTTGATGGTGTGAAAAGGATGGTGTGTTAAAGGTCAGGTCTTTGGTGTTTGCTTTGAATTTTCCTTCTCGAACGCGTATACCGTGGGATGGCTCGCCAAGCGCTTCGCTGCTTCAGTGAGGCGTTTTATTGCTAGGAAAGGAGTCGAGTCAAGCGGGCAACTTCTTAATCAATCAGCTCTTTCCGTCGCCAGCTGGGCTCGGCATCGTATCATTCCCTCAGAGAAGCTCAACCTGTGATTAGAGAACCAGCTCCACAGTCCTTGCGTTTGCCCCTGTGTGCATATCACAGCCAAATCTCCCCCATCATAGTAGATGTATTATATGGGCAATTAGGCCACAGTGGGAGATTGGGCCCCGTCATGTCACTCACCTCTGAGCTGCACAATCTCTTAAATCCTTTAACAATAAGAGACACCCTACAGATGACTTAACTTATACCAGTTCCTGTAACAAGCTTACAGTCTGCAGCCGAAACACAAAAAAGCAGCTGCTGCCTGACTGTCTAGTACTGTTTTAGTAATGTCTCCACAGCTGATAAATCAGAGCACGTTTAATCAGTTTCCATAGCAGTGCTGCCTCAGCTGCCAGGGTCCAGCAATAATATTCCTCCCTGACACAGGAGGCTGTACTTAATCAAATTAAATGTTTTTTTTGTTATTTGTTGCTTTAGTAAGATAGCTCTGCCTCTAAGGGAAGGTGCTGTGCTGATGTGTGTGTAAATGACAGAGCTGAATGCCCTCAGCTGCTCGGGGCTCACCCTCCTGTCTGTGTGCCCGGGGCTCACCCTCCTCTCTGTGTGCTCTTCTTCTCACCCTCCTGTCTGTGTCCTCTTCTTCTCACCCTCCTGTCTGTGTGCTCTTCTCACGCTCCTCTGTGTGTGCTCGGGGCTCACCCTCCTGTCTGTGTGCTCTTCTTCTCACCCTCCTCTCTGTGTGCTCTTCTTCTCACCCTCCTGTCTGTGTGCTCTTCTTCTCACCCTCCTGTCTGTGTGCTCGGGGCTCACCCTCCAGTCTGTGTGCTCTTCTTCTCACCCTCCTGTCTGTGTGCTCTTCTTCTCGCCCTCCTCTCTGTGTGCTCTTCTTCTCGCCCTCCTGTCTCTGTGCTCTTCTCGCCCTCCTGTCTGTGTGCTGTTCTTCTCACTCCTCTCTGTGTGCTCTTCTTCTCACTCCTCTCTGTGTGCTCTTCTTCTCACCCTCCTCTCTGTGTGCTCTTCTCACTCCTCTCTGTGTGCTCTTCTTCTCACCCTCCTCTCTGTGTGCTGCTCTTCTCACTCCTCTCTGTGTGCTCTTCTCACCCTCCTCTCTGTGTACTCTTCTTCTCACCCTCCTCTCTGTGTGCTCTTCTCCCTCCTCTCTGTGTGCTCTTCTTCTCACCCTCCTGTCTGTGTGCTCTTCTTCTCTCCCTCCTCTCTGTGTGCTCTTCTTCTCTCCCTCCTCTCTGTGTGCTCTTCTTCTCACCCTCCTCTCTGTGTGCTCTTCTTCTCACTCCTCTCTGTGTGCTCTTCTCACCCTCCTGTCTGTGTGCTCTTCTTCTCACCCTCCTCTCTGTGTGCTCTTCTTCTCACCCTCCTCTCTGTGTGCTCTTCTTCTCACTCCTCTCTGTGTGCTCTTCCTCCTCACAGGTCCTGGCTCTTGGCTGTTGTCAGAATGTCTCACTCTGGAGAGAAAGGGAAGGTGGGTGAGGTACCTGATTTACTTGTATTGCATTATTGCCCTTGTTGCAGGGCTGTGGAGGGGGGGGGGGGGGGGGGGGGGTGTATCTCAAGTTGAGCTGTTTAAAGCTCATCAGTTGTTGCCTAGTAAAGTGTGCTGCTTTCTTCAGTTTCCAGAAGCTGCTGGGTATGTGGGCTTTGCTAACTTGCCCAACCAGGTTCACAGAAAATCAGTCAAGAAAGGCTTTGAATTCACCTTGATGGTAGTTGGTAAGTACTGCTTTTTTAATGTCGTTGCTACAGTTTGCTTCTTATTGCCACCCATGTCTATAATTTGCTCTTTGCAATTATCTAAATGTGTTGTATGTAGCACTAGACATACATACATGCATTTGTGGACACTCCCATTCACCCTGTAAGTAAATGAGCATGTGTATTTTCCTCCTGACAGGCGAGTCGGGTCTAGGGAAATCCACCCTCATTAACAGCCTGTTCCTGACAGACCTGTACCCGGAGCGCTTCATTCCCGGAGCTGCAGGTAAGCGCGCTTCTGTTCCGCTGTTCCCATTGAAACTCCAGGGACTGTGTTTGTGTTGGGCAGGGGCGTCCAATCACGGTCCTGGAGGGCCATTCTGACCCAGGGATTAAAATGAGATAATGATCTACTTGAGGGTCTGGATGGAGGTTTAATTGGTTCAATTAAACAATTTAGAACAGGGTTGGGACAGAGACCAGGAGTGGAAGAGACAGCTTTAGCCGATGTAGACCGATGAAGATCGTGCTGTGTGTCACGACTCATAACAAACAAACCGCATGCTTTATTCTTAGTAATGACTGACCTGCTCACCTCTCACTGTCCCCTTCCACTGCAAGCTCCCGTGCTATCTCCAGCACTTCCCAGTGTAGCAGCCTGGCGTGCTGTGAGGTGTTTACTGACTGCTGCTGGGGCGTCGCTTGTCTTTTCCAGAGAAGATCGAGCGGACGGTTCAGATTGAGGCATCGACGGTGGAGATTGAGGAGAGGGGCGTGAAGCTGAGGCTCACTGTGGTCGACACGCCGGGCTACGGGGATGCGATCAACAGCCAAGACTGGTGAGTGCTGCACCGGCCCGGCTCGTAACGTCTACATGCGTGGAAAGACTGGAACCTGGTCAAATACAATGGGCCCTGATGATTTCACGGTTAGGTCAGGCTAAATGTATTGAAACCACAGCAGCTACAGTGGTTTCCCACTGGAAAGGGAGCAGGACAGGGTTAAATATTTATTTAAAAACGAAATTGCAAGAAGGAGGAAGCCTGATGGAGAAGGGTCATGCTGGGCCCCTCGCTTCAGAGCGTCTGCTGACGGGACAGATTGTTCTTCCTGCAGTCCTGGAGGGGTGAATCGGCAGCCCCTGTCCCATGCAGGGTGTGAGGGGGACAGGGGAGCAGAGAGCCACTGTGAGCTCCCTCTCTGCAACAGTGCTCCCAGCTTCCTGCCCTTCTGAGCTGCAGGGTTCCTAGGCAGGGCATTGTGCTGCAGTCTCAATTTCCTGCTGATTGCGTGTTTATTCCTTTGAGGCAAGTCCAACACGCATACAGGGCAGTTATTGTCCCCCCCCCCCCCCCCCCCCCCCCCCCCCCCCCCCCCCCCATTTTGTCAAAACAATCGCCCGCCCCCCCCCCCCCCCATCCCGAAGTCACTGCTTATCCAAACCCATTTTTCTGTTCTGCACAATTTACTGTAATTTTAGCATGTCTATAATTTTAGAAAACGCAATTAAAAACATATTAGTCACTGTTTTGTAATGAAGACCACGCCAAATTTTCAAATTAGTCTGCTGGTTTTCCGGGTGAGAGATACACAAGCCTCCTCAAAGGCTGCAGCCAGGATCGCCGGTTTGAATTTTATGCAGCAGAAGCTGGTCCACATTTTATATATATATGTGTGTGTGTGTGTGTGTGTGCGTGCGTGTGTGTATATAATATATATGTGTGTAAGCCCTGTGGGATGCTACACTTTCAGTGGAGCTCTTAGATCAAGTTCCAGATTGTAGTGTGATCTTCCCTGTTACCTGCCTGCGTGCCTCTGCCAGCTGTGACAGTGGCCGTGCTGGTGTGCGCGTGTGTCTCTGTGTGTGTGTAGATAATAGGTGGCTTCACTAGTAGGGTTCATTACTGGGAACGCACACATCGTAGTCTTCATTTCTAATAACAGCTTCTAGAAAGAGGATTTAGAAACTCCAAATTATTACCGGTCTGTCTAGACATGCAACAGCCAGGTATTTGATGTTTGCTTGTAAGATTTTCTAATCTCGATAACTGCCGCTAACTAAGCACTGCTACTGATTATTTTCAGAGTTTAAGAGTTAGACACCGTTCCTTTATTTATCATTTATAATATTGTTTGCAGAGTTGTTTGTAAAGAAATTAGTCTTTTGAATGTCACTTTTTTTAATTCTATTGGCTTGTATGTCTTGCCAGCTTTCTTTAACTGGCTTTGGGCTTGTTCGGAGCTGCCCACGTTGTTTGACCATGTGTCTGTGCTTCGACACAAATCGTTTGGCACTCTGACCTTTCAACTTTGTTGGCTCCTCCCGCTTTGTTACCTGAGGGGCAACGATCGCGTCACGTGATTCTTCTGTGATCAGGAATTGCACCCACATGGTCTAACATGGTCTTCTCCAACACAAATGGAGCAGTGAATAATGTAGAGGACCCCGCCTGGCACACCCCATCATAAGAAAGCACTTTGAGTGCTAGTTGTGCTTGTATTGTTTCTCTGTGTAGCCTCGCTGTTTCTACCATTGCAGCTTCAAAACCATTATCCAGTACATTGATAACCAGTTTGAACGCTACCTCCACGATGAGAGCGGCCTGAACCGAAGACACATCGTGGACAACCGAGTCCACTGCTGCTTCTACTTCATCTCCCCCTTCGGACACGGGTAAGATCCAGGACTCCTAGGAGACACAGCGGTTGGGAGAGGGGTGGTTTGAGAACCAGTGACACGGATAAAGTAAATACATACATATCTAAATCTCTTTTTGTAGTGAAGGTTTCTGTGAATCAACACCAGCCTCTGTCTCTGTCTCTCTCTCTGTAGCCTCAAGCCCCTGGATGTTGAATTCATGAAGGCGATCCACAGTAAGGTGAACATCGTCCCTGTCATTGCCAAGGCAGATACCCTGACTCTGAAAGAAAGGGACCGGCTCAAGAGAAGGGTGAGTGTGTTGAACGCGCCTGGGTAGAACGACCACCTCACTTGCTTCTTACAGCAGGGGGGGAGCTCCACCAGATGCAACATGATCTGAATCTGAAAATCTGATCTGAATCTGAGGCTGTTCCTAGTCACTCTGTCCAGAACGAGAGGGCTTTCACTGTGCAGAAGGGAAATGCAATGGTAACGAAACGAGAAGAGACATGCAATATATATATACCGGTATGCATTGTTTCTGAACACCCCTGAATGGAAATAATTGATTACAATAGAGGTGGGGGTGAGGGTCAGTCTGTCTCTTTTTAAGCTGAGGAAACATGAAGCTTGAGACTGGGTTTCAGGAGACTAGGTTTCAGGCCACTGCACGGCACACCAGCAGAGGCTTTGGGTTCGATACAGTAAAGTTACATCAAACTAGTTCTCTCGGTCTCTTAGAACCAGGTTTCAAGCCACTGTTGCTGAAAAGTTCCTACGTTTTTTTTTAGTTGACAGCGCTGTTTCAATCCAGCTGCTTCCTCCAGGCCCCCTGTCCCCCAGGTGTTTGTTTTTGTGCAGAGCGGGGGCCTGGGCCCCAGCGCTGCTGGAGCCGAATCAGGACAATCCGACCGCCCCCCCGTCAACAGGCTGGCCGGGCTCCAGATCTCCCTGCACGCTAACAAAGGACTCTGGAACTTAAAAGTGTGCTTCTGTATCAGAACAAAACCAAATAAATAATTAGCCACTGGACGAGACGAGATTGTGCAAATCGGATTTCCCGACAGCGTGACATCATTTCTCCTGCATTGAACTTCAGAGGGATTGGTACTAACCAGGTTCAGTTTTGTTTCTTTTTCTTTTCTCATAAAACAGATCTTTATTGAAACAATATTCATTGTGAAAGATTTTAAAGGGCAAGGTGTTTATCAAACCCGTGGGACACAGGCACGCACATCCACCAGACTCACTCTGTACCGCTACGGATTTCAAAAGTTTATTTCATTACAATAAAATTAGATTGAAAGTACCGTACGTTTGATTGAAGTTGGTGCATCCAAACATGTACAAATACCATGGCTTGGGGACAGGTATTGTGATATAAAGGATTACTGGGATGGAATTAATATACAAAACCAGTTGAATCTGTGGTTCATATGTTGGCAAGTGAAATGCAGATCTAGTTCTAGCAAGATCACATTGGGCTTGCCTCTGTTAACACCCTCCCCCGTGCGTTCTATGGGAAAGGACTGACTGACAGCTACACTAATTACCCTTTTATTATGAAAATGGTTTTGGAACACATTGCAATACATTTCTATAAAGACAGGAAGCTATAAAATCTTATCAGCAGAGTCAGGCGCTGGATCTGTTCTTCACAGCAGTCTTTGGTTCTGCATGCTGTTTGTCTGGCTGTGTGTTTCTGAAGGATAAGTGAAGGTTCAGGGTAACCCTTTAGCATGTGAAAAGCCAGGCATCAAAGACGTGGAAATAAAGTGCTTCAGTATTCTTGAGCTGTTCTTTTGTAACACTCGGTTCACTTGCGAGTTACACCACGCTTCAAAGCGGGTTGGAATCAGTCCTGCTTGTCTCCACCTTCAGCAGACTGAGATCAAACCGCTTTGAAGTGTGAAGGGATTTGTAAATGGGGAACTATACAAAAACTTGAGCAGCACCAGTTTGAGACTGGAACAAGGCAACCTGATTTTCAGTCCGATTCATATGAGGCATGGCATGACTTTCTGCCTTTTCCGTCATGGCTCAAAAGGATCAAGGTTCTGTTCTGTTAATAAACCGCTCTGAATTCCGATTTCCTGTAATCCTTGCGATGTCCCGGAGGGGATGCGTCTCCTGAAAGCTTGTCCGCAGATAAGGTTTTGTTCCTCTTGCTTCCCAGTGGACATTCCCAAATGTTTTGCGTAAACATCTAGCAAATTCCCATAGTATTGTCACAAACATCCTGCAATTTACAAGCGGTTACCAGGAAATATTATTTTAATGAGAACGACTCGATTACACTGTTTACATCAACACCTAACTGCAGAGTTCCTGTACTGTCGCTCTAGGGGACGTAGAAATAGTTTTTTTTGGTCTGAACCAGCACGATGTTGGACACATCCCTTGCAGGACATCCCAAGCACATTTACTTGTATAAAAGTGAAAGCGTTTTGAACTGTTAGCAAGTTTATGATCAATTTGCTTAAACCCACTTGAGACATAACCTCTGTGTTCCCCTCTTGCGTGCAGTGCTGGCCTTGTCTTCTCTGAGTTGCACGCTGGTTGCTCCTTATTCTCTGTGGTGCTGTAGAGGGGGGACCTTTATAAAGCGACGTGTGAATTTTGCCATCTATTTGAATGACCATTTCCCAGTGAATGCTGCTTCAAAAAGGGCATAGCCAGATATGAACCTGAGAGTCTGTTAAAGGAAACGGCGCACTTAACGGCACCTCTAGTCCACATTGTTCGAACTTGAACAGGAAAAGTTTTTTTATTTTTCCACAAGAGGGGAACTAATATTCTGATTTCTTGGTTTTTCGTGGGAAGATTAACGCTGAGAAATACTTGACTGTACACAAGTCCCCCAGGACCATGGTGGAGCAGTAGCTCTGTATTGTGAACCCAGCACAGAATGAGGTTCGCTTTCCTGTGTGTTTTGCATTGCTGCAGGAAGAGCTGTAATATTTCATTCTCTAGCGCTGCTTGTCAGGGGCTTTTTCCCGTCATTGTTTGACTCCGGTTTATTCCTGAGGACCTTGTCAGGTCTGATGGATTGTCTTGTGTGAACAGAGTGCAGTGAGCAGCGGGGCTGAGGGTGCAGCAGTGGGGCTGGATTAGGAACACTTTCCCTGCTGTCACTTCCACATGACAGATGGGCTGCTTTTGTTTCCATAACAAATCGCAATTAAATGTCCCTGCACGTGACCCAGGGGTCTGAGGTTTGTGCCTTGTGTTTATTTTTCTTGATTTGTTTTGTTGGTGGGTGGTTTTTACTGTACAGAAAGTTCTGGATTGTTCATAGAATAATAAAATGTTACTGTCCATTAACGAGCACATTGATGTATGTGAGAGCCAGACTGTATCTGGAGGGTTATTGTCTGATCTGCTCACTCCTGAGCGAAGGGAATGCTGGTTTATATGGACTGGTGCCAGCGGTAGACTTTGAACCTATTGAACTGTAGTGTCTTCAAGCAGACCCCAACTCTAACCAGTGCACTCAAATACAGAGAGGGAGAGAAGGGGGGGTTCTCATAATAGCTGAATAATACACCGTACATAAGAAATATTACCATAAAATTGAGTGTGCAAACCACACCCCTATAGGAGGCTAAGACTATATGATAATTCAGATGAGGACTGGTGCAAAATCAAGACAGTTCTCGTGTTCACAGTATAGAGTGTGACACAGACAGACGAACACAATCAGTGCACGAGGGTCACAGTGTAGTGTGACAGACAGACAGACAGATGCACGCAGTCAGTGCACAAGGGTTCCTGATTCATTAAACAAGGACCTTGCATACGCTGCTCCAGAATAAGTTAAGTGTTTCTGAAGAGACTGTCGTATCCAGATGAAGTTGTGTCTGCAGTGATACCTCTTTACCATCGCTGCCCTGCACTGTTCCCCGTTCATTCAGCGCTTGCCTCTTTTTATCCACGATCTATCTGCAAGCTGCTGTCCGTGTCTGCTGTGTCCAGAAAGCAGACTGTTAGTTTTCAATAAGAGTACAGCTGGAGGTTCCTGTTGAGGCTTGCAGGTGCTGTAGAATGTCGCTGGAAGGTACGGACTCTGCTGGATTGAAATGATTGTTTGTTTGTTTGTCTCGTTTATTAGAGAGGCCTGCAGTTTGCTCAAAGCTGGCCGGTGGGATGGAGAAGGCTGCTAAAACAAGGAAGTCCAGCGTCTCCTGAGAGCAGCACACAGCTGTTAATGGCTTCCTTTCTAAAGTTCGTATTGTTCGGTGTTCTCAAGTACGCTCAGGACTCTGAAGTAAAAGCTGGGTCCTGTGGAAACTGATCAGTCGATTTGGAGTGACATGTTTAAAGGTCTATGTTCAGATAGTGATGAAGCAGGACAGCAGGGCATGCAGCTAACCTGAAGGAAGGTGTCAGCTGGATCACCTAGCAGTTTGAGAGAGAAAAGAACAACATCTTCCTGCATGTTTTATTTTTGTCTGGGTTGGGAGTGGGTGGGGGTGGGTTCTTTTCAGAAGCCTGGGTTGGGAATGGGGGGGTCTTTTCGCTGCCTATTGTCCCGGGACCGCAGTGGAAACAGGAACGTGACCCTGCTCAGACTGTCCTGGTTATTTTAACTTTTAAAACAATAAATAGAAGGTTTCCCCCAAAGCGGCCCTCCTTCAGCTTTTCTTTCAAGTGATCCTTAAAATAACAGGTTCCCCGGAGAGGACTGGCGTCTGCGTTTGAACTGCGGGAGAATATTCTCAAGGGCAACCCATTGCAGAGGCACAAGAACCTGGAACTGCGTCGGGGCTCAGCCATGCGATGTGCAGCACAAAACCACAGTGGGGATCACCAGCCGCTGGACCGTGTATTGTATTTGGACTGTGTACAGCATCAGTTCCATTCGTACAGGCCAGTTCCAGTCTGAATGTGTGCGTGTGTTTCTACCAGAGACTCCCAAACCCGTGTCACGTGTGACCTGAGCTGGTTTCAAACCAGGGACCTTGGAGGAGAAGTGAACACTGTCCTTTCTAGCTCCTGTAACTTGATTAGTTTTTTTTTTAAAGATAAATCAGTAACGTATTGAAGAGGATGGGGAGAGGGCGTGATGAAGTTGTCTGTCATGTTGATCTGTCGCCGTGGTGATGGTAAACTCCCACCTGCCCGCCCTGTGAATCTGTCAACGGTGTTTCTGTCTAATTACGTTGTCTCCTGGAGCTGTGTCAGGCCGGGAGCAGGGGGGGTGGGGATTAGTATTAAACAGTAATACTGTAAAGCATGAGAGCTGAAGTATGCACCCCATCCCTAAACGGACTCAGACTTCGAGATATTTGAAACACATTATCCCGAATTACAGTGATCCGCGGTTTTTTATTTATTTATTTTTTAAAAAAAAAACGTTTTGACAGAACTATTTTTTTCTTCCTTATCTTTGTTTTGATCCCCAGATGTACACAGTTGCTGACACTGTTAGTTTTAGATTCAGATTTAGTTTATTTGAAAGTTTTGCAGAACAGGAGTGGGGGGGGGGGAGGATCTGGCACGAGATAAGCACAATCAAACGGTCATACGTCAATACATCAATGCGAAGGATTGCAGATGCACAGCGGCACAGCGATCTTTACAGAGAGAAATGTCAAAGAACCAATTTGAAACAGTTTGTGTCTTGTAAATGTTTATGTATGGACACACGCAAGGTTAGCTACCTGGTCTGTTGTTCTCCTTCCATGCTGTTATCCTGTCCAGACCTGTGTGCAGTTCAAGTGTAGATCTTGCACTTCCACACCAATGAATGGCTTTGGATTAAGAAAGCGTTGAAACTGGAGCTTCCAGAGCCTTGGTTTGTCCAGTTCATTGAAACAGGCAAAAGATTAGTCTCTAGTCTTTCAGACACTGGGAGAGAGAGAAAGACTGCAGAAGCGGGGACATTGTGACCTGCAAGAGTTAAACTGTCTCAATCTTAATTCTAAAATCCACCTCTAGCTACCTTATGTAGGAAATATGTAGGATATGTTTCTTATTTTAAACACTACCTTACACTGCAGCAAAACATGCCTAGACTCGTGCAAGCTGTGATTACACATAACTGCATTTAATAATGCAGCAAAATCCACCTTCAGCCTGCCTCAGCCAGCCTCCTCGGTTTATGAAAGTGTCCCTGGTGCACACAGTGTCACGCGTTTACTGTTTGCAGGGCTTGCTGAGGCTGCGTTCCTCTTTTCACCCTGTCCTGCAGCTTTACTGGGTTACCGATCAGGTGTTGAGTTAGTGGCTCTTTATCTGAAGCGCAGAACAATGCAAAGTACACTCCTGGCTGGCTGGGTGGCAGAAAGGGGTCTGGGCAGCAGAGCAAATATTATTGCAAAGCTGTTGCTTTAATTGTGTAATGATTGTATTAGAGTTCAGTCTGTCTTTTTAAAGGGTGTGTTGTACAAAAAGAAGGGAGGAAGAAAAACAGGAAGCTTTTCTTAAAGATGTGTTCTATCTTAAGAATTTCCTGTAAAACAGTTTAAAAATGATGGTTTACACTACAGTACCCCATTCCTTGATCTGTTTATTCTGTGATTCAGATTTTTGTTAGCTCAGCAGTCATGTTGAGAAGATTGAGATCAAGGGGAAGACGTGAATGCACTCAAACTGCAGAACAGCCCTGCAAATCCTTAGCAGGGTTTGTTACTCTCAGAATTGTTTGTGAAATGGAATGCATTTTCTGGGGCTGGTTGTTGGTCTCCTGAAACGTTTGACGTGAAGTCTGCTGCGTATTTGACATCAGCAATCTGTCATGCCTTCAGTAAAGGAATGCCTTTCTGACAAAGTATCATTCTAGTGCTTAATTACAGGAGGGAGCGGGTGAAGTAACTTCACTCCCACCAGTCTCCTCATGTCTGAAAGGACGGCTGTTTCTCAGTTCGAAGCACAGAATCATGTTCTTTTGTAGCTGCTTTTGCTTCAAATTAAGAAGCGTAGTCCTGCCCAGTCACCTAGAAAAGTTGAACTGAAATCACAAGGGTGATTTGATATGATTCTACCCTTGTACCTGGATTACGTTCAGAAAATGTGACCACGATAAACTCTGAATCCGTGGATTTAAAACAAACCCTGCTTAGTGAGCGAGTTTATTTCTAATAGTAAATGAAGACACGAGATGCGTTGCCACTCTGTAATGAGACCGGGACAGGCGCTGTCCACAGTTTCTATTCACTGGACTCCACGCTGTAATGAGACCGGGACAGGCGCTGTCCACAGTTTCTATTCACTGGACTCCACGCTGTAATGAGACCGGGACAGGCGCTGTCCACAGTTTCTATTCACTGGACTCCACGCTGTAATGAGACCGGGACAGGCGCTGTCCACAGTTTCTATTCACTGGACTCCACGCTGTAATGAGACCGGGACAGGCGCTGTCCACAGTTTCTTTTCCCTTTGGTGCCAGGAGGCAGGAGAGTTTCTTCTTTATGACTTGCCGTTACTATAAACCTGGACGTTAAAACTGAGCCTGAAATGTTTCTCTCTCTCCCACTCTCTATTTCTCTCTCTCCCTCCCCCTCCCACTCTCTCTCTCTCTCTCTCTCTCTTTTTCTTTCTCTCTCCGTCCCCCTCCCTCTCTCCCTCTCTCTGCTGTCGTTTCAGATCCTGGATGAGATTGCTCAGCAGGGGATCCGGATCTACCAGCTCCCAGACGCAGACTCGGACGAGGATGAGGAGTTCAAGGAGCAGACCCGAGTCCTGAAGGTGAGAGAAGCCGTTGCAGGAGCGGGGAGGGAACTGCAGTTTTATTCAGTGTGCAGTTGAGCACCCGAGGGTTCCATTCCGTTCATCTAAACCATGCTGGATCTGAACTGGGACTCCCTGTGCAGCTCAGGTGTAGTACCCTAATGCCCGTTAGTGTTGCTCATGCATCCTTCTGTGACGTTGCAGTGTTTCACTGTTTCAGATCAGTTTGGTGGGGTGAGAGGTGGAGCTCGGTGCTTGATCTTACTCCACAGGTGCTGTGCAGTGCTGGGTCTGTGCATTACAGCAGCTTGTTTGTTTACACAGGCCAGCGTCCCCTTCGCTGTGATTGGATCGAACCAGCTGATCGAGGTGAAAGGGAAGAAGATCAGAGGTCGCCTGTACCCCTGGGGTGTGGTGGAGGTGGAGAACCCCGAGCACAACGACTTCCTCAAACTGCGCACCATGCTTGTGTGAGTCACCGGACACCTCCTGCACCCCCAATACCCCCGCACCCCGTCACACTATAGCATTCACAAGCAGTACTATTGAATAACAGTTAACATGGGGAGTATTGATTGGTACACTTAAATTCTGAGGAAGGCACACGCTCACCAGGGTGCCATCAATCAGTAATACTTTAAGAATTTTACTTTAACATTACAAATACTTGTGTAGCAATAATACAAACCAAAAAAACTATATAAATATTAGTTTATCTCCAATATAAATAGTTTATCACGAGTTAGTCTTTGTCATCTGGGTGGCTATTGCCGAACTCATTGACCTGGTCTTTAGGGGTGAGTTGTATCGTTTTCAGCGAGTTTAGCAGCTTGTTCATTACTAACGATGCTCTGGATACTGAAGTAAACTACAGCTCTGTTTCAACGTGAATGTGACGGCGCACCTCGTTCTACCTTCACCACTGTACACCAGAAGCGGTCTTATTGAACAAGTATGTTTAGGTAAATTTAAAGCACAACTGCCTGTGTTGCCACTAGTGTAAAACTACAAATTCTCAGACAACACAGAAAATCAATGTTTTTCAGCAGCAGACTGATTCCTAGGATCCCTGGTTAGAAGGCTGTACCCATGAGTTCGCAGTTCTGATGTTAAATCTTAAAGTAGCATTGTTCATTCCTGGCTTCAGTTCTCCATGTGTTAGAGTTTACTGCCACAGGGAATATCTTCTGAAAGCACTGCAGCGCACAGTGAAGCGCATGGGAAACGCTTGGGGACACGTTTGCCATGTTTGCCACGTTGACATTTCCGTGGCTGCAGAGAGAGAGCCGTGTCTTAATCGCGTTACCTGTGCTGTCGGGCTTCTTGAAAACTCAATTCTTGGTTTCCAGACGCACAGAAAACGAGTGTGGTTCCTGGAACAAATAGCAGCATGCAGAAAGTTAATTGGAGTGCAGGGATTTCAACTCCCTGTTCTTGAGCTGGGAGAGCTGGAAGGAAGGTCAGTGAGGAGTAAGGCTGTAGAGTTTAAGACTCTTTATGGGAAACAGAAAAGGGACAATTACAAGAAACACAGGCTTCCTGCTGCCCACGAAACCGCTGAATTCCTGGTAACCATCTTGCAAATAGAAAATAAATGATCCTTTGCTGTTAGTAATTGGGGAAAAATCCTGTAAGCGATTGGCACCGGACAATCCTTTATCGGAACCCCACCGCACCCGGGCCAAAGAGAAGCAGCAGAAATCCTTTTTCACTTTGTATTTCTCGATAACAATTCGTATGTAAACCTAGGATGGCTGTGGTATTGACTGGTTTCAGTCAGGCTATGTGAAACCAGCCGTTTCTCTTTGTTTTGGATAATCCTTGCATAAACCTCATTGTAGCGAATATTTGTTGCTTGCTTTGCATCCAGGAATTTATTTTGTTAAGTAAGCACTAAAAATCCCCTTGTCATCGCTTCCGGTCGGTGTGGCGTTTGGTGTTTGAGCACAGATCGCCACCTTGTGGAACAAAAGAGGAAATACATCCGCTGCTGAACAGTAAAAAAAAAAAAAAGACATTGTTTCAGACACAAGCACAGGTGTGGGAAGCAAGGGCACGCCTGATCGGCTATGAGGTTGATTTATTTGTTTTCTCTTCCCAGCACTCACATGCAGGACCTGCAGGAGGTGACCCAGGATCTGCACTACGAGAACTTCCGCTCGGAGCGTCTGAAGAGGCCCGGCCGGTCCACGGGGTGGGTACAGCCCTGCGGAGCCCGTTCCTTCTCTAGTACCCCTTTGCCACTGGTGGGGCCCAGGTCCTCACCGTGTGGGTGGTTTTCCACTAGCTGTTTGTCCAGCCAAGAACTGAACCGTGAAGTTCTGGCCTGAGATCTCCATCTGGCTCAAAGCCGGGAAGGGCTAGGGAGCGTCCCCAGCATGACTCGGTTATACAGTGGCAGAGGTCTTAAACCACGCTGCCCTCTGGCTGGCTGTCTGCTGGTGATGTTTCAGTGTCTTGTGCGCTGTGTCTCCCCCTACAGGGCAGTGGAGGAGGAAGGGGTCGACAAGGACAGGATCCTGATGCAGAAGGAGGCTGAGGTGAGATTTTAAGATTCATGTAAAAGCAGCGTATGGGACCAGCATGAATATATAAGCAGAGCCTCGGTGTAACCCCATCCCACCCCTGTACAGAGGGATGTCTGGCTGTTCAGTCAGTGATGCAGAATGAACTTCTGGTTGCTGATGTTTCTATCTGGAAGCCTCAGCTAGTCTTGGTTTGATAAAAGCTGCAGCTTTTGAGCAGGTCAGCTGTTTTTAACTGTGCTGGATCTCCATCCCACCCCCCTGTTTCACACAATAAAGATACACTGCTAAGAGCAAATTCTAGCGTGGCGGTGTTAAGACCCGCCACTGTTTAGGTCATTAAAATAGACCTCGTCGAGTGGAAGCAGTGGAGAAATGTCTCCGATCTGCCCGGTGTCAGGGAGGGAGTTCACAGTGTGGCCTGTGCCTGTTCTTCACACCCATATCACTGGGATGTCTGACTGTCCAAACAGCCTACTGTCCTGCAAGGATCGGTGTCTGCTCTCTTCACTTCTCTCTCACCCCCAGTACATACAGTAAAGGCCTCTGTGTTTACAATAGAGGTGCAGGAGACCAGGTCTCCCCTGGAAGTCCAGTACAGTAACAATGGAACCTCTTTGATCTGGAGCCAATCTCATTGTTCACGTTGCATAAACCTTTTATCAGCAAACCCTCCCAGCCTAGGCCTTCTCCAAAGACACACACACAGGAAGACAGCTGATCTGCACATTATCTTTCTAAAGAATTCTGAAATCCTGTTGCTGTTATTTTAAACCCCAGCTCCCCCTTTTGAAAGTGACCTGATCAGGTTTAGCGTTCATTCATTTGGAGACACTGGCATTCTTTCCAGTCCTGTTGATGTAGGCATCGCTGGCTTTCATCTGCCTTGTGGGCTGCCTGCCTTGTAAACTCGTGATCCTGCTGAAGAGCTGGAGTCACAGCTTTGCTGGAGTCGTGCTTGGTTTTGTGTTTTATGTGTTATTGTTATCAGTCTGTTGTGAGAAATCCCTTTAGTGACTGATAAGAGTTCCAGCACATGTTATCCTACATATGCATAGAACCAACAGCTAAAGAAAAGATAAACAACACTGTTTTTATGTTTAATAGTAGCTCCTAATACAAGATCCGCTTTTATTATTTCTAATAAGTTATTGTGTCACTTTGTGGCCCTCTCAGCCAAGCTGTGTGAGATGACAACTAGACAATTAGAGTCTTGCATCTCACAATTAGAGACTCCCTATGCACAGTGCCATAACTCACAATGCACTATATACAGTGTGTACGCTATATACACTATAAAAAGACTTATCATTTCAGGGAGGGAAATGGGATTTGTGTGATTCTCGTTTCAAACACTGTCCCAGACAAACCTGTGAACCCAGTTCTGAACCCATTCTCCTGTGTGTGTAGACAAGGCTGCCCACTGCAGGTTCAGTGGAAATCAGTCTGTGCTGTGGGTTAGGTGGCGGGCCACTGGGTATTTTCCCTGTATTGGGGATTACAGCAGAATTCGTGGGATTTCTGTCCTGGCAGACGTTTCTATACCGGGGAGCAACAAGGGCTCCATTGCTGGATCGAGGGTGTGAGTGTGCTGGCAGGACTCTCCTGGTGGATCGAGGGTGTGAGTGTGCTGGCAGGACTGCTCCTGGTGGATCGAGGGTGTGAGTGTGCTGGCAGGACTGCTCCTGGTGGATCGAGGGTGTGAGTGTGCTGGCAGGACTGCTCCTGGTGGATCGAGGGTGTGAGTGTGCTGGCAGGACTGCTCCTGGTGGATCGAGGGTGTGAGTGTGCTGGCAGGACTGCTCCTGGTGGATCGAGGGTGTGAGTGTGCTGGCAGGACTGCTCCTGGGATCGAGGGTGTGATGTGCTGGCAGGACTGCTCCTGTGGATCGTGTGAGTGTGCTGGCAGGACTGCTCCTGGTGGATCGAGGGTGTGAGTGTGCTGGCAGGACTGCTCCTGGGATCGAGGGTGTGAGTGTGCTGGCAGGACTGCTCCTGTTGGATCGAGGGTGTGAGTGTGCTGGCAGGACTGCTCCTGGTGGATCGAGGGTGTGAGTGTGCTGGCAGGACTGCTCCTGGTGGATCGAGGGTGTGAGTGTGCTGGCAGGACTGCTCCTGGTGGATCGAGGGTGTGAGTGTGCTGGCAGGACTGCTCCTGGTGGATCGAGGGTGTGAGTGTGCTGGCAGGACTGCTCCTGGTGGATCGAGGGTGTGAGTGTGCTGGCAGGACTGCTCCTGGTGGATCGAGGGTGTGAGTGTGCTGGCAGGACTGCTCCTGGTGGATCGAGGGTGTGAGTGTGCTGGCAGGACTGCTCCTGGTGGATCGAGGGTGTGAGTGTGCTGGCAGGACTGCTCCTGGTGGATCGAGGGTGTGAGTGTGCTGGCAGGACTGCTCCTGGTGGATCGAGGGTGTGAGTGTGCTGGCAGGACTGCTCCTGTGGATCGAGGGTGTGAGTGTGCTGGCAGGACTCCTGGTGGATCGAGGGTGTGAGTGTGCTGGCAGGACTGCTCCTGGTGGATCGAGGGTGTGAGTGTGCTGGCAGGACTGCTCCTGGTGGATCGAGGGTGTGAGTGTGCTGGCAGGACTGCTCCTGGTGGATCGAGGGTGTGAGTGTGCTGGCAGGACTGCTCCTGGTGGATCGAGGGTGTGAGTGTGCTGGCAGGACTGCTCCTGGTGGATCGAGGGTGTGAGTGTGCTGGCAGGACTGCTCCTGGTGGATCGAGGGTGTGAGTGTGCTGGCAGGACTGCTCCTGGTGGATCGAGGGTGTGAGTGTGCTGGCAGGACTGCTCCTGTTGGATCGAGGGTGTGAGTGTGCTGGCAGGACTGCTCCTGGTGGATCGAGGGTGTGAGTGTGCTGGCAGGACTGCTCCTGGTGGATCGAGGGTGTGAGTGTGCTGGCAGGACTGCTCCTGTTGGATCGAGGGTGTGAGTGTGCTGGCAGGACTGCTGCTGTTGGAAGCCTCGCTCTCGCTGTCTCTTCATATTAACTTGCACCCGGTGCAGGGGCTGGGGGTTTAAATGCTCAGCTGCATTGCAAAGCTAGTCATTGAATTCCCTTGTGAAGGAGGCTGAAATAGGAGTCTGAAGACTGAAGACTGCAGTAAAGTCCAGCTGTGACCGGACCCTGTTCAGAATCCGTACCGACCTGGGCAAGTCATTGTTTTACAATTTTGATACGGTTTCTATTGATCAGTAATCCGTGATCAATCAATCAATTACATTATTTGTATATAGCGCCTTTCATAGCAAAGCATCTGAAAGCTCTTCCATAGCAAATCCAGAGACATCCACAGGTATTAACACTCAACAGTGTGAAGTGTAGAAAATCACAAAGAAACCTCCTTGACCAGCATCTCCACAAGCTTCAAACTGAAGTCCAAGCGTTTCTGCTTGAGGTTATTCTGTCTCTCTGCAAGTCTGTTGTAACTAAAACCTGCTAATGTTAATTTAAATGTTATACTGGGCTATTTTTAACAATATACGTTTCTTCAAAACAAAGACAGATTTTTGCACTGGTTCAGAGGGTTAGGACATTGGATCTAGCATCATGTTCATGGCATCTTGTTTTTTTTTTAAACCACTTCTTCACATTAAACAGAAGGTTTTTGGTGCCGTGTTCACGCTCTAATTCTAGAGTATTCCAGCAAAGCCGAAACACCCAACACCTGGAGCAATCTCAAAACCGAAACCAGAACATAACAAAGCACCCGGTGTTCCTGCCCCGTGAAGCGGGCGCCTCTGATCTGTCACGAGGGATGAGGAAGGCGGATGTTTTAAAGATGCTGCATGATTCACGCTAATTGCAGAGCTGCTGGTTCTGATTGCAGCGGATTTATCATATCCTGTCATGACCGTGCTGCTGGATATTTCTTTCAGCTCTTTCCTTTTCTGTTTCCTCCGCCCCCCACCCCGGGTCTGTCTTGGTTTGAGAGTGGATTAAACCGTCCTGTTTGAGTCACTGTCGGGGTCGTTTACGATGAGCCTTTTTAAAACCTTTTAAAATCTTTTAAAGGTTTAAGGCAAACATTTGTTTTCCTGGGCATGTCTAGCACAGCGTCCAAGTCACAAGATCCATTTGCAAAGAGACTTCTTAAAACTGCCAGCTCAGATTACACACTGCTTAACAGCATTGCCCATACACCGAGAACCATGTCATCTTGCTGCTGTATAATGTCTTAAGCAAAACTTGTATGATGAGTATTGCACCATCCCTGCTTCACTCGTGTTACAGATGACGGAAAATGATTGTGTATGCAAACAGTGTAGTGGTATAGAGATCAAGATAAGTCACAAGATAATCTGCTAGCACATGACTATAATGTTAAGATTATCCACACAATGAAAGGTTATAGTTTTATTATAGAGCCTTTTTATTCGCCCGTGCAGCATCAGCGCATTAGCTGGCATGCTGCAGTGTGTCTGTGAGTGTGCACCACGTGTGTGCTTGTAATGATGCTGTGTACACAAAGATCACAGAGCCCGCAGAGAGCAATGCTGCTGCTTGCACAGTGTGAGCAAACCTTTGAAAGGTGAGCGCTGGCCTGACTGTTGGGCTTCATGTGGCGTGAGCCCGGCAAGCCCCTCTGTATTAACCCTGTGTGTGCTGTGTTTGTGTTTCCCAGCTGCGCAGGATGCAGGAGATGATTTACCAGATGCAGGCTCAGATGAGAATGAAGCCCGCGGACGAGTGAGGAGCCGCCTGGCGCCGCGCCCCCCTGCATGATCAAACAGGTAGGGCAAGCTGGGGTGAGCTGGATGCTGTGTTACAACTGGAGTGCCTTCCATCCACCCACCAGTATTCACTGTGCATTTGAATTTACCACCAGGCTCTGCAAACACCTGCTTTTATTCTAAAAAATTTAAAAAAATGCCAGTGTTGAAAAGCTTCAGGTACCAGCCGGCAGCAAAACAAAGTTCAGATCAGGCGGTTCTTTTCGTTACAGTGGGCTCTACGTGCACCTTTGTTGTTTTGTTGCTGGTTCTTTTGCTCTAGCAGTTTGTTCTTCCCTTTACAAAAAATGGTGCAAACTCCAGTGCTGTGTGACTGGCCCTGATACTGTTTGCATTGATAACCCTGAGGTGCATTTAGTAATGCTGTGATCACCCCTCCCCTCTCCAGGGTGCCTGCTCATTCAGACAGTATGAGGAGAATTTCTGAGGTGAATTTAGTAATGCTGTGATCACCCCTCCCCTCTCCAGGGTGCCTGCTCATTCAGACAGTATGAGGAGAATTTCTGAGGTGAATTTAGTAATGCTGTGATGGGATCAAGTTGTTTCAGTTGTAATTCTTGTCTTGTGCACTAGATGGTGCACATTGACCAAAAAAAAAAAAAAAACCCTGTGTGAAATGAAATTCCCAGAGAAACACAGTGGGTTGTGCTCTGGCAGTCAAGTTCAGTTTTGCAAGTGCAATTGGTTTGTTTATAATTATCGATCTGTGCATCACAATTCTCTCCAGACAAAAACTTGCTTTGTGTGAATGTCTGCAAGTTGCACGTTGCACAGGTCAGAGCCACCCTGCTCCAAAGCTGCTGTTACTACAGACCTGAAACAGTTGTGCTGGGTTGCCCGTGACAGTTAAAGTCAGATTCATTGCTGCTTGGGTAACTCCTGTGATGAGTCCCTTGCAGTTTCAAAAGGAGCCTGACAGTTTGCTCAGACTGCTGGCATGCAGTCATGTTAGGAGAGCAGTGCAGTGAAGTGGGAGGCAGGGGGATCTCCACAGAGCCTGTGCTCCCTCTGTCTCTCACACTCTGCAGTTCAGTTTTGAAGAGCATTCTGCATGTAACACCGCCTTGCCCTCTGCCTTGCAGGAGGGGCGCCGCCTCCATCAAGCGATCAGGACACACTATATTGAGATGAGGAGGAGACGAAGAGGAGCAGTGAACAAGACAGCGTCCAGAATCCCAGTCCTGCACCGTGTCCCACACTCGTCCTGCTGTTAGATATCAGTGCTATGCTGGGGGTTTCTAGGGTAGTTTTATATAATCTCCTATCATGTTCATGTATTAAGTGCCTAGTTCTATGTTTTTAAACAATACAGACCAATCCGTTGTGTATAATTGTGAGTCAGCCTTGACTATATACAGTGTTTAGCTTTTTGGGAGAAAGCGTATATGTGCTCTTCTTTCTGTATCTTTTCTTCACTGCTATTATTAGTATGACTGCTTCCTATTTAATTCATCGTTTAAAATAACTTGCTTTTTGCTTTTTTATTGTTAGTACTGTAACGTTTAGAACGCACAGCAAGTAGCATGTATTCAAACACTTTTATAATCTTGTATTGGATAGATAGCCTTGTCACTAATGTGCGCACGCACATGCACATCGGTACACTACACACAGTGTTTGTCATTATAGCAAGTGTCTGTACACTTGTAATATCCGTGTTGTTAGCGGTCCCTAAAATGTCATTATTATCTGAACGCGCAGTAAAGACGCAAGCTTGACACTGTTGCTCGCCTGGACCACAGTTGTAGTGCTGCTAATCTGGGCTCAGGGTTTGCATGCAGGAGGAGATCCAGCTGGTTCACAGTAACACCTGTAACAGGGGCGGCTCTTGTGTGCATCGTGTGTGACAATAAGGGGCGGGTTCAAATCATGTTCTTCAATTCCTTTTGAAAAGAATCGCCCATTCCTTTTAATCAATTCCAGCGCCTCGTTGATCACGATCGCAGTCGACAGCATTCTGCTGAAACGAGCTTCTCCCAGCAGCAGCACGGGGGGGGGGGGGGGGGGTCAGTTGTTCAGTCGCTCTTAAGCAATTCAAATTGGCTTCAGATAAAAGCAGCTGAACAATCACTACACTTATGTCTCTGCAATATCAAATCCTTTGAAGGAACTGGAATTGGGAATGGATTTTAAAAAGAAATTGGGAATGGAATTGTCCCTCCCTTTCCTTCCTCTCGGGCAGTTTGTTTTTAAAATACTTTTTTATGTGAATCTCTGTACTGTCAAACTCATTGCATGTGTGTGTGTTTTTGTATTTTGTTTTATTTGTTATTTTTGGTACTTCAACACTACGGTTTTAATAAAACATTGAACAATAAAGATGTGTGCAAAACAAAAGACTTTCTTTTCCCCTGAATCCCACAGTAAGGGAAGGAGGTGTTCTTGTATTGAGAAATATTTCATCGGAAGCCTGCTCTACTTTTGTAATGACAGGAAGTTTCTTCAGCCAGTAGACCAACAAAATGTGGCTTTAGTAACTAATAGCATCAGGTTTCGCTGGTATAAAACGTTTCAGCGTTTTATTTCACAGTTTAACCATTCCAGGTGTTATTAACGGTTACTTTTTTGATTGATCAAGTTTGTGGGATTGGAAGAGAGAAAGTGGCTTTAATTACAAGGAGATGTTAAAGTACTAAAGAAGCGTCAGAAATCATTATTACGCAATAACGAGAATCAGTTGACAGCACTACAAAAATCACCACTGCAGTCAATCAATACATAGCAAAACAAAATAAAAACCTAATGTTGTTATATGATTATTAAATAATAATGCCCGTTTTCAGTACTGCTTCGCGAATCGTGCACCGAAGAGCTATAATGAGATGCAGCATCATGGTTCCGTACTGTGTGGGTGGGCGGGGCGGGGAGCTCTTGGCTCCGCCCCCGGTGCGAATGCCTGCAGCTTCTCCGGCAGGAGGAGAGTCTCCGCTATTGTACTGAATCGGGAATAGATAGAGCGACAGCATTAGCACTATGAGCACGAATATCAGGTACAAGAGCAGGCTGGTTAAATCAGGTAAGCCCGTCCTTATCAACACGCACGCACTCGCCT